>NC_085014.1:507500-510000 GCF_963854185.1 Sardina pilchardus
CTAGCTACAGCACAGCTATCCTAGAGCTAGCCTATTCGCTGGCTAGTTACAGCACAGCTATCCTAGAGCTAGCCTATTCGCTGGCTAGCTACAGCACAGTTATCCTAGAGCTAGCCTATTCGCTGGCGAGCTACAGCACAGCTATCCTAGAGCTAGCCTATTCGCTGGGTGGCTACAGGTACACCATACAGTAGCACAGCTATCCTAGAGCTAGCCTATTCGCTGGCTAGCTACAGCACAGCTATCCTAGAGCTAGCCTATTCGGTGGCTAACTACAGCACAGCTATCCTACAGGTGCACCATAGGAAGACAACGTCAAAGCAGAAGATAGCAAGATAAGGTCTTGAACTCTTCCATTTCCTGTAACACTGACCTCATCAGTAGTAAGCACACTCACACACACACACACACACTCAGCAGTATATCTAACCTCTCCCATGTTCTACAGGAAGCAGACACACACACACACACACACACACACACACACACACACACACACACATGCATGCAGACTCAGACTCAGCAGTAGAGCCCGACCGATATGGGATTTTGAGGACCGATACCGATATCGATATTTGAGAGTTTCAATAGCCGATAACCGAAATATCGGCCGATAATCATTTTTAACCAACATAATTTAAAAACTTTCTCCTATAAAATGTTGATCAAGGTGGGGCGCTATCTGTTTAAATAGGCCTAACCATCTGGTTTCCTAATAAAACATTCTTACACAGTATTTTTTTTAATTAAATAAGTGTGGTCTTTTCACCTTTGATAACCACCATTGCACAAAATATTTTTTTTTACTTTACCTTTAACCTTTGTAAACCATGCTTGGTGTAAACACCTTCGTTAAAATGCAAAAAAAATGAAGACTAACAAAGGAGTATGTGAGTGTTTGGGAATTAAGGTTAGCTCTGAAGACTTGTCTCATATGCTCACATTTATTTTGTGTGCTGTCTTCGTGAGCTTAATGTAACAGTTTACACTCACTGACAGCACTGACAGGACCACCATGGACAGTCTGAGCGATCTTTGTGAACAAGTCAACAGCAGCTTAATAGTTTTAGCAAACAGAGGTGTTCTTAAGGATGCATAATACTACTTCCACCGGCTAAATTCCACTAGCTAAATCAAAGGTCCTTCATTACTCCGCTTTAACTCTCTATGGCTAAATGTTGCCGTTGCTAATTTAGCTCCCCTTATGATCAGAAAATGAACGGGATGACGGTCGGGAAGAGACAATTAGTGCTGCTATCAATATCCTCAGTATAACCACGTTTATGTTTTACAAATACAACAACATTCAAATTAGCCTCCATCACACAACCACCAATGCTAACGTTCAATTTGTTTTAGCTTTGGACTTAACATTGTGACCAGTGGCTCTAAGATTAACGTTAGCCTACAGCAGTAAAAATCAAGCATGTCCCATAAACATTCTTGCATTTATTTAGGCTTTTAGAAGAAATGAGAATTACATTTCACGTGAAAATCATCCTACCATGAACACACAAACCACTTCAGAAAACTATGACACGCAACGCAAACTGCAATTTGTTGCCGTTGTTTAGGAAGTAGAACTAACTAGTCAAGCAGAGTGCGTGTCTTGCAGTAAGAAGATGCGCCCTCTGGTGGAATACCACGTAATTACAACACTAGAAATGTGAATGGAGGATCAATATTCGGGTTTCCTTTACTTAATTAAAAAATATTTATCGGCCGTAATAAAATATTTATCGGCCGATACCGATAGTTTTGAAAATGCCTAATATCGGCCGATAATATCGGCCGGCCGATATATCGGTCGGGCTCTACTCAGCAGTATATCTAACCTCTCCCATGTTCTACAGGAAGCAGACACACACACACACACACACACACACACACACACACACACACACACGCAGTATATCTAACCTCTCCCATGTTCTACAGGAAGCAGACACACACACACACACACACACACACACACACACACACACACACACACACGCAGTATATCTAACCTCTCCCAGTTCTACTAGCCTGGCTGTTCCCATGCTGCCTTGTGTGGTGATTTCATTCACGCTGCTAAGGCAGTCTGGAAACTACCGCCCTCATTTTTGCCTGAGATAGGGGACCAATCACAGAACGGGGGAAAGCAAGATGATGATCTATGCACAGACGCATTTGATAGACATCCGTGGCGCCCAATGAACGGATCTGGGCATTTTTTCAAATAAGAGAAAATGAACGCCTGGTTGCCAGACCACGTCTCATTTGAGAAGTGCTAGGCGCTATGTTCTACAGGAAGCAGACACACACGCACACACACACACACACACACATGCAGACGCAGAAGTATGTCTGACCTCTCCCATGTTATAAGGCACGTAAGACACACACACACGCAGACTCAGACTCAGCAGTATGTCTGTCCTCTCCCATGTTATAAGGCACGTAAGACACACACACACACACACACACACACACTCAGCAAATGTGTGACCTCTCCCAT
>NC_085014.1:530000-532500 GCF_963854185.1 Sardina pilchardus
GGTGGGTGTTGATTATTCTGTGTTTGTGTCTGAATATTTGTGAGTTTATCTGTAGATATTTTTACATTTCTAGCAACTGTGCGTCAGCAAGCCCCTACTCCGGAACATTCTGCTGCATGCACACAGATAAGGTGTGTGTGTGTGTGTGTGTGTGTGTGTGTGTGTGTGTGTGTGTGTGTGTGTGTGTGTGTGTGTGTGTGTGTGTGTGTGTGTGTGTGTGTGTGTGTGTGTGTGTGTGTGTGTACGAAACTCTAGGGGGTATGGGGGGCATGGATCCCTTATCTATGTCTACATGCCTGGAGTGACTCTCTCTCTCACACACACACACACACACACACACACACACACACACAGAGAAGGAAAAAGAGAGAAGTCAAGTCCAATACATATCCAAAGCTCCCTCTGAGTCCCTTCCGTCCTCCATCACTGTTCCCAGCTCAGCTCCTTCATTCATTCCAACCAATCACTGGCCCACTCCAGCACATGAGCCACCAATCACTGGCCCACTCCAGCACATGAGCAACCAATCACTGGCCCACTCCAGTACATGAGCAACCAATCACTGGCCCACTCCAGTACATGAGCAACCAATCACTGGCCCACTCCAGTACATGAGCAACCAATCACTGGCCCACTCCAGCACATGAGCAACCAATCACTGGCCCACTCCACATTGAGCAACCAATCACTGGCCCACTCCAGTACATGAGCAACCAATCACTGGCCCACTCCACATTGAGCAACCAATCACTGGCCCACTCCAGTACATGAGCAACCAATCACTGGCCCACTCCAGCACATGAGCCACCAATCACTGGCCCACTCCACATTGAGCAACCAATCACTGGCCCACTCCACTCCAGCACATGAGCCATAGCCATTCATCTCTCCGAATATAGTACATAGTAGAAGTATATACTCTTTTGATCCCGTGAGGGAAATTCAGTCTCTGTATTTATCCCAATCCGAGAATTAGTGAACACACACAGCACGCAGTGAACACACAGTGAGGTGAAGCACACACACACTAACCCAGAGCAGTGAACACACAGTGAACACACAGTGAGGTGAAGTACACACTAACCCAGAGCAGTGAACACACAGAGGTGAAGTACACACTAACCCAGAGCAGTGAACACACAGTGGGGTGAAGTACACACTAACCCAGAGCAGTGAACACACAGTGAGGTGAAGTACACACTAACCCAGAGCAGTGAACACACAGTGAGGTGAAGTACACACTAACCCAGAGCAGTGAACACACACTAACCAAGAGCAGTGAACACACAGTGAGGTGAAGTACACACTAACCCAGAGCAGTGAACACACACTAACCCAGAGCAGTGAACACACACTAACCCAGAGCAGTGAACACACAGTGAGGTGAAGTACACACACACTAACCCAGAGCAGTGAACACACAGTGAGGTGAAGTACACACTAACCCAGAGCAGTGAACACACAGTGAGGTGAAGTACACACTAACCCAGAGCAGTGAACACACAGTGAGGTGAAGTACACACTAACCCAGAGCAGTGAACACACAGTGAGGTGAAGTACACACTAACCCAGAGCAGTGAACACACAGTGAGGTGAAGCACACACACACTAACCCAGAGCAGTGAACTGCCTGCCCAACATCATCACCATCACTATCACCATCATCACCATCACTATCACCATCATCACCATCATAATCACCACCATCACCATCATTATCATCATCATCATCATCATCATCATCATCATCACCATCATCATCACCATCATCATCATCATCATCATCATCACCATCATCATCACCATCATAATCACCACCATCATCATGGCATCCCACCAATTGCAACAATTTTGAATGTGCATTTCTCACAGCTTAATCGATTTAAAGATAGAACGTTAGTAAGGGATAATGTATAGAACGCCGGTCATTATCTGAAAATAATTCCCGACAGGACGGACAGAACCCCGACGCGCAGCGGAGGGGTTTTGCTTCGTACTGAAGGGAATTATTTTCAGATAATGACCGGCGTTCTATACATTATCGCGCTTATTATATGGCTACTTGCCAAAACGAGAAAATCAACTTATCTCAATGTGTCTTTGGCAATGACTTGGCTACCGTTTCGTGGCTTCCGCAACAACTATAGCGGAGTGAACCCGTTGCCATTGGCAGCGGTCATTATACCTTCGGAGCGGTCATTATGCAAATATAACGGACCGGTAGAACGTTGAGAGGCCCATTCAAAGTGAATGGGAGCTCCCTCAACATTCTAGAGAGCCATATAATAAGGCTTGTTAACTGTTAATTACATAGTTCACGCTTTAGATTGGGGGGCTGCAGAATTTACTACAAACAGGTAAGAAGTGGCTTGTTAACTGTTAGTTACATAGTTCTCGCTTTAGATTGGGGGGCTGCAGAATTTACTACAAGTAGGTAAGAAATGTCTTTTTTCACCGTTAACAAGCTGCTTGTTAACACTTACATACATACACATTAACT
>NC_085014.1:552500-557500 GCF_963854185.1 Sardina pilchardus
TAGTCTGTGGGCCAGATCTACTGACGCCCCTTTAAGTGCATTATAGTCTGTGGGCCAGATCTACTGACGCTTCTGCGCCCCTTTAAGTGCATTATAGTCTGTGGGCCAGATCTACTGACGCCCCTTTAAGCGCATTATAGTCTGTGGGCCAGATCTACTGACGCCCCTTTAAGTGCATTATAGTCTGTGGGCCAGATCTACTGACGCCCCTTTAAGTGCATTATAGTCTGTGGGCCAGATCTACTGACGCCTCTGCGCCCCTTTAAGTGCATTATAGTCTGTGGGCCAGATCTACTGACGCCCCTTTAAGTGCATTATAGTCTGTGGGCCAGATCTACTGACGCCCCTTTAAGTGCATTATAGTCTGTGGGCCAGATCTACTGACGCTTCTGCGCCCCTTTAAGTGCAGTGTAGTCTGTGGGCCAGATCTACTGACGCTTCTGCGCCCCTTTAAGTGCAGTGTAGTCTGTGGGCCAGATCTACTGACGCCCCTTTAAGTGCATTATAGTCTGTGGGCCAGATCTACTGACGCTTCTGCGCCCCTTTAAGTGCATTATAGTCTGTGGGCCAGATCTACTGACGCCCCTTTAAGTGCATTATAGTCTGTGGGCAAGATCTACTGACGCCCCTTTAAGTGCATTATAGTCTGTGGGCCAGATCTACTGACGCTTCTGCGCCCCTTTAAGTGCAGTGTAGTCTGTGGGCCAGATCTACTGACGCCCCTTTAAGTGCATTATAGTCTGTGGGCCAGATCTACTGACGCCCCTTTAAGTGCATTATAGTCTGTGGGCCAGATCTACTGACGCCCCTTTAAGTGCATTATAGTCTGTGGGCCAGATCTACTGACGCCCCTTTAAGTGCATTATAGTCTGTGGGCCAGATCTACTGACGCCCCTTTAAGTGCATTATAGTCTGTGGGCCAGATCTACTGACGCTTTTGGCCCCTTTTAGACGTAACATGTGCGTAAAAACATGGCGATGGTGCAGTATGTACAAACAGGTCGCACTGAAGGAAAAACACAGACTGCCTGTCGTGGGAGCTGAAAGCGGCTATTTGCACTCTTCCGTGTCATGCATATGCATTCTTGGGAGTATCAGCTAAAAAGTGGGTGTATCACACAAGCACAGGAGAGGGGAAATGCTAATAGCGATTGATTAAGTATTAAGCCGAGGAGACGTGCTAATAGCGATTGATTAAGTATTAAGTGGAGGAGACGTGCTAATAGCGATTGATTAAGTATTAAGCGGAGGGGACGTGCTAATAGCGATTGATTAAATATTAAGCGGAGGAGATGTGCTAATAGCGATTGATTAAGTATTCCGCCATATGTATGAAAACAGCGCTCCTCTATTTTGCGTTGAAAAACCTCCGCCTTCTAAAATCAGGTGTAATCCAGATTGCGGTTAAATGCGTCTATTAGAAAAACCTTTAGAGACAGCTGAATCAGTATTCAGAGCATCAGTTTTCTTCATTGTACTATGTCAAAAGCAACCTTAACTTTTGTTTGCCACTCTAAAATGTCCCATATCCCTAGTCATATCCTTAGTCTAGGTGCAGTAAATAGTTCAAGTATTTTTTTTAAGTGGATTAGTAGAACTACTAGGCCTACTCTGTCTGGCGCTGCTCATTGACATCTCTTTGTATCATGTATGGTCGCTAAACTTTGATTCTTTTTAATGCTGCAATATTCAACTGCGCTTGTGGTTCAGCTCTGCACACGCAATTAGCGTTGTAGAGGGGGCGGGGACGGGCGGTGATGAACGCTGTTAACGTAATGAAGTGACAGCTTAGTAAACTCCACGCAATATAGCAAAGCACAGCGTTTGCATTCTGCACATACAAAAACTCGCTATTAGCGCTTTCTTACAGTACATCTGGCCCTGTGCGTCTTAGCAATGATCATTCCATTCTGACAGTGCAGCAACACACTCCACCTGTTTGGTTGAAGCAGAACACATCAAAGAGGGAGGTGACTGCAGCGCGCCACGTCACCAGGCCCGTGCGGTTCTGACCACAGGTGCTGACGGCCTGCAGCCGGGGAACCACGGCGATCTGCTCATCCACCCAGCCGAACCTGAAGGGGAACAACAGGCAACAGCATCAGACATCCACCCAACAGCCCCTACAGTACATGAGGAGAACCACCACATCAGTTAGCAGCATCACATAACAGTCTCCGCCCTTCAGAAAAGAGCTGCACTACTCCAAGTGTCCACCCTGCTGTTCTGGAAATGCAGTAAATATGACATGAAAAAGCTGCTGTACTGCACTACAGAAATGCACTGCTTTGGACATGGCATCTGGACTGGACTCCACTATACAGCTGCACTGTCCTTCAAAAGAACTGCGCTTTAACTGCAGCTATTGGCCGGGTTTCCCAAAATCGTTAAGAAGCTCTTAAAGGGATAATCCGGAGTGAAATGCACTTTAGATCAATTTTTCGGACTATTGGGAGTACATACGTTGAGTTGACACCAAAATCATGTCATTCGGATGTATTTTGAGAAAGTTCGAGCTCACCGTTTTTAGCCAAAACTCGTTAGCCTGGAGGTGACTCGGGCATGTCATTTCGCCGCTACAAAACGCTATTTTTATACCTCTTCTACTGTTCCAAACAACACTACACTTACGTGGTAGTGAGTAGAGGGTCCCTAAAGCCAAACCGAAGTATCCCCACGTCTTTATGTGGTCGGATAGAGAGTCCAGAATGAATTTAATCGAGTCAGTACCTTTCCGGAAATGTCGCTGTTGCAGCTAGCAACGTTTTCACAACACTTTACTAACATTTCCGGAAAGGTACGGACTCGATTAAATTCATTCTGGACTCTCTATCCGACCACATAAAGACGTGCGGATACTTCGGTTTGGCTTTAGGGAACCTCTACTCACTACCACGTAAGTGTAGTGTTGTTTGGAACAGTAGAAGAGGTATAAAAATAGCGTTTTGTAGCGGCGAAAGGACACGCCCCGGTCACTTCCAGGCTAACGAGTTTTGGCTAAAAACGGTGAGCGCGAACTTTCTCAAAATACATCCGAATGACATGATTTTGGTGTCAACTCAACGTATGTACTCCCAATAGTCCGAAAAATTGATCTAAAGTGCATTTCACTCCGGATTATCCCTTTAAGTTCTAAGAACTTCTTAGGAGCGTTCTTAGAACATTCTTACAACGCTCCTAAGAAGTTCTTAGCACTTAAGAGCTTCTTAACAATTTTGGGAAACCCGGCCATTGTTTGTAAGGGCCTCACACACCTACAACTACAATGCACTGATATCCTCTCTGAAGACAGTTATTCTGCCTGGCCTGCCCTGTTGTTCTCAACTCAAATACCCACAACAACCAACAAATGCAAACACTTCTAGAACCAACCCACACAAACACTTCTAGAACCAATAGATACAAACACTTCTAGAACCAACCCACACAAACACTTCTAGAACCAACCCACACAAACACTTCTAGAACCAACCCACACAAACACTTCTAGAACCAATAGATACAAACACTTCTAGAACCAACCCATAGATATTGTATATCTCTGTAAAGCGCCATGAGACATGTGTAATGTTTTGGCGCTCTTTAAGTGAAATTAAATTGAAATTGAAATTGAAATTGAAATTGAAATGATACACCTGTTATATAGTCTGTTCCTGTGGCCCCCACCTGTGATATAGTCTGCTCCTGTGGCCCCCACCTGTTATAGTCTGCTCCTGTGGCCCCACCTGTTATATAGTCTGTACCTGTGGCCCCCACCTGTTATAGTCTGCTCCTGTGGCCCCCACCTGTTATAGTCTGCACCTGTGGCCCCACCTGTTATAGTCTGCTCCTGTGGCCCCACCTGTTATATAGTCTGCACCTGTGGCCCCACCTGTTATAGTCTGCACCTGTGGCCCCACCTGTTATAGTCTGCTCCTGTGGCCCCACCTGTTATATAGTCTGCACCTGTGGCCCCACCTGTTATATAGTCTGCACCTGTGGCCCCCACCTGTTATATAGTCTGCACCTGTGGCCCCACCCCCACATGTTCCTCACCTGCAGGTCTGTAGGCCGTGATGCAGGGCCTGCTCCACCTGGTCTTTGGTTGCCATGGTGACGCCCATCTGCTGGCAGACGTCCCTGGCGACGGATGCGTTGAAGGAGTAGTGGGGCACCTGGGACACCTCGAACACACCCCACACACTGGCAGCGTCAGGGAGCCCTGTCAACACACACACACACACACACACACACATACACACACACACACCATACACAAACCATACACACACACACACACCACACACACACACACACACACACACACACACACACACACACACACACACACACACACACACACACACACACACACACACCACACACACACCACACACACATACACATACACACATACACACACACACCACACACACACACACCACACACACACACACACACACACACACACACACATACACACACACACACCACACACGCACACACACACACACACACACACACACACACCACACACACACACACACACACACACACACACACACCACACACGCACACACGCATACACGCACACACACACACACACACACATCAGCTCCTGCATTAACATGGGTGACCTGCTTCAATTACATTACAGCACCACAGTACAACCCTCAGTATCCCCCAACCCACAGCTGCATTAACACAACACAGCTACACTCATTTCCACTCCAACCAGTTGGGGTGTAGCTGCATGTCATCTCCCAACCTCAACCACATCCCTCAAGTGACATCAACCCTGACCCCAAAGCCCAGTCTAACTCCAGTCTAACTCCAGTCTAACTCCCTCTAATACAACAGTGTTAAAGGCCAGTCTAACTCCAGTCTAACTCCCTCTAATACAACAGTGTTAAAGGCCAGTCTAACTCCAGTCTAACTCCAGTCTAACTCCCTCTAATACAACAGTGTTAAAGGCCAGTCTAACTCCAGTCTAACTCCAGTCTAACTCCCTCTAATACAAC
>NC_085014.1:562500-565000 GCF_963854185.1 Sardina pilchardus
GTGTGTGTGTGTGTGTGTGCGCACGCGTGCATGTGTGGGTGTGTGTGTGTGTGTGTGTGTGCGCACGCGTGCATGTGTGCATGTGTGTGCATGTGTGTGTGTGTGTGTGCGCGCGCGTGCATGTGTGTGTGTTATTCTTGGGCAGGCTGCTTGCCCTTTGACCCCACGTTGAGTCCGAACAGTTTGTTCTGGGAGGGCGGGGCTTCTGCTGCCTCTGACGAGGCGTCGCCGAGGGCTGCGGAGCTGTTGCTAAGGAACCCCAAGAGGTTGAAGAGGAACAGGAGAACCAGCAGGGACGTCAGCGCCGCCCACATCACACGGTTCCGCCACAGAACCTTGGGAACCTTGGGACAGGAACGCTCCACTACGCTCCACAGCTCCCACAGCCGACTGGGCAGAACAAGAGAGGAGAAACAGCACATGAAATCACAGGGTGTGTGTGTGTGTGTGTGTGTGTGTGTGTGTGTGTGTGTGTGTGTGTGTGTGTGTGGCGGAGAAAGAGTTCCCTGATGAAAGAAACCGCCTGACCAGCTGAAGGTGGTTTGCCGGTTGACTAGCTTGTTAACCAGCTTGTTTGACCGCCCTATGATGGTTGACCAGCAAGACCAGCTAAACTCTTGTGAAACCATACTGTACTTTCAGCTGGTTTAGCCATCTTACGCTGGTAATCCAGCTGGGTTTGATTGTATAACCTCAAATTGGTCATTTCAGTTGGTGTTGCTGGTCTACATTGTTGGTTTTGTTGGTCATTCTAGCAAACCAGCATGACCATCTTACACCAGCTGTATCCCACACGACAGGCTGGTCCCACCAGCAAGACCAGCTTCCTCAGATGCTCACGCCAGCATGTCCACCTGGTGGCCTAACCAGCTACACCAGCAAAGACCAGCAATAGCAGGAGACAACTTGCTGTTTTTTTCAGTAGGGTTATGAATATGTGTGTGTGTGCGCGTGCATGTGTGCGTGTGCGTGTGTGTGTGCGCGTGTGCGTGTGTGTGTGCACGTGTGTGTGTGAGTTCACCTGCTGCTTCTCTTCTCTCTGTGCGCCTCCTCATCCCTCTCTCCTGGCACCTCCAGCTCCTCACTCTTCTCCTCCTTCTCCTCCTTCTGGTCCTCCTTTTCTTCCTTCTTCTCCTTATTAGTGGCGTCAGTCTTCTCCTCCTCTTCCTCCTTCAACTCTTTCAGCCTCTTCAGACCCTCCTCAAACCTGCTCGCACCACACACACACAAACACACACACACACACACACACACACAAGCATACAGAGAGACATCACATACTGTGATCTACATCACACACTATGGGCCTCAAGTGAGTGTGTGTGTGTGTGTGTGTGTGAAAAAGAGAGAGAGAGAGAGAGAGTGTGTGTGTTGAGGCATACCCTTTTTTGTAGGCCTCCTCCTCTATCTTGGCCTTCAGTTCCGAGCGGATCTCCTCCATGCTCTTGGCAGGAGCTGCGGCGTCACATTGGCTCTGTTTCCCACTGTACACAGAGCAGACGCTAGAGTTAGCGTTAGCGTCACATACACTCTGTTTCCCACTGTACACAGAGCAGACGCTAGAGTTAGCGTTAGCGTCACATACACTCTGTTTCCCACTGCACACAGAGCACACGCTAGAGTTAGCTGCGGCGTCACATTCGCTCTGTTTCCCACTGCACACAGAGCAGACGCTAGAGTTAGCGTTAGCTGCGGCGTCACATTCACTCTGTTTCCCACTGCACACAGAGCACACGCTAGAGTTAGCGTTAGCGTCACATTCGCTCTGTTTCCCACTGCACACAGAGCAGACGCTACAGTTAGCGTTAGCGTCACATTGGCTCTGTTTCCCACTGCACACACAGCAGACGCTAGAGTTAGCGTTAGCGTTAGCGTCACATTGGCTCTGTTTCCCACTGCACACAGAGCAGACGCTACAGTTAGCGTCTACTGCACACAGAGCACACGCTAAAGTTAGCGTTAGCGTCACATTCACTCTGTTTCCCACTGCACACAGAGCAGACGCTACAGTTAGCGTTAGCGTCACATTGGCTCCGTTTCCCACTGTACACAGAGCAGACGCTAGAGTTAGCGTTAGCGTCACATTGGCTCTGTTTCCCACTGCACACAGAGCAGACGCTAGAGTTAGCGTTAGCGTCACAATGGCTCTGTTTCCCACTGCACACAGAGCAGACGCTACAGTTAGCGTCTACTGCACACAGAGCACACGCTAAAGTTAGCGTTAGCGTCACATTGGCTCTGTTTCCCACTGCACACAGAGCAGACGCTAGAGTTAGCGTCACATTGGCTCTGTTTCCCACTGCACACAGAGCAGACGCTAGAGTTAGCGTCACATTGGCTCTGTTTCCCACTGCACACAGAGCAGACGCTAGCGTTAGCGTCACATTGGCTCTGTTTCCCACTGCACACAGAGCAGACGCTACAGTTAGCGTTAGCGTCACATTCGCTCTGTTTCCCACTGCACACAGAGCAGACGCTACAGTTAGCGTTAGCGTCACAT
>NC_085014.1:570000-572500 GCF_963854185.1 Sardina pilchardus
CGCGTTAGCTGTGTTCGGTTCCTTATCTGCATTAGCTGTGTTCGGTTCCTTATCTGCGTTAGCTGTGTTCTGTTCCTTATCTGCATTAGCTGTGTTCGGGTCCTTATCTGCGTTAGCTGTGTTCGGGTCCTTATCTGCATTAGCTGTGTTTGGTTCAGTTTACTAGTTCAGTTGAACGCTTGTAACAGTGTAGGAGTGCAAACACTGCTTAGCTTGTAGATGATAGCATAAGTGCTTCAGTGATATTTTAAATCCACGGTGACTGAGTCAAAGTAGGAGGCTTTTTCAAAGTAGGAGGCTCCATTCAGAACTGTGCTGGTGCTTGACAACAAGGTGTGTAACAGCACCAGTGTTGGTGTAAAATAAATGAGTATTTGGTGGCGCATGATTAATGTGATTAAAAATGAATGAGGTGTTATGCTCGGCCTTTAATCTCATAGCAACTAAAGTGCTAAAGCTGACAGCCCTACTCATTTGGCATCTATCCCAGAGTGCATCTCTGTGCGTGCATTAACCCAGTTTGACACTGTGAGCATTATTCACTGTTAGCCTATTTTAGCATTATTCACCGTTAGCCTAGATTCGCATTATTCACTGTTAGCCTATTTTAGCATTACTCACTGTTAGCCTATTTTAACATTATTCACTGTTGGCCTATTTTAACATTACTCACTGTTAGCCTATTTTAACATTATTCACTGTTAGCCTATTTCAACATTATTCACTGTTAGCCTAGATTAGCATTATTCTATCTTAGCATTATTCACTGTTAGCCTAGATTAACATAATTCACTGTTAGCCTATAGCTAGCCTATAATTGAAAGCTACAAGCTAACTGGAATTACCCACTAATGGTATTTAACTGGGTTATAAAGAAGCTAAATTGCTCATTTCCCATAGAGTTGTTGTGTTCCTTTAAGATCAACTTCATCCACACTGATGTGATCTGATCTGTGTAATTATGTACGTTCTGTGTTGTGTGTGTATTTGTGCATGCATGCTGCTGTACCTTCCCTGTGTGTGTATGTGTGTGTGTGTGTGTGTGTGTGTGTGTGTGTGTGTGTGTGTGTGCATGATGCTGCTGTACCTTCCCTGTGTGTGTGTGTGTGTGTGTGTGTGTGTGTGCGTGTGTGTGTTGTGCATGTATGTGTGAATGATGCTGCTGTACCTTCCCCATGTGTGAATGTGTGTGTGTGTGTGTGTGTGTGTGTGTGTGTGTGTGTGTGTGTGTGTGTGTGTGTGTGTGTGTGTGTGTGTGTGTGTGTGTGTGTGTGTGTGTGTGTGTGTGTATGTGTGTGTGTGTGTGTGTGTGTGTGTGTGTGTGTGTGTGTGTGTTTGCAAGATGCTGCTGTACCTTCCCCATGGTGAGGGACATGGAGCGGGAGGGTCGAGGGATTCCATCATCTGAGTCACACACACACACACACACACACACACACACACACACAGACACACACACACACACACACACACACACACACACACACACACACACACACAGAGAGAGACACACACAGGAGTTAATGATGAGATCTGACCTCAGAGTCACCATGAGTTTCCATAGGCAACAGGCATTCCTCTAGAGTCCTTCCTAAGCATCCAATGTAGATTAGGTATCTCTGGCAACGCTAGAGTCACCAAAACTCCTATTTCACCTGGCTGTTGTAAATCCCTCTAAAGGCCTGAACACACACACACACTACCTCATGGGCCTGCACTCTAAAGGCCTGAACACACACACACACTACCTCATGGGCCTGCACTCTAAAGGCCTGAACACACACACACACTACCTCATGGGCCTGCACTCTAAAGGCCTGAACACACCAACTCGATAATTGGCCGTCGGGCAGTCGGGGGCGGTCGGGCACTCGAGTCTGTTTGGTGTGTCCCGTGCCGTCGCCAGTCGTCGTCGGGGCTAATTTTGGCTAGTTTTGTGAATCCTGCATGATATCTACTCGCCTGACTGAAGCCTGCAGTTATGGGTAATGTATCACACTTCACGCACGCGCAGAATGTACAATCGGTGTCGGCGTCGCTTCGGTGTGTTCAGTGGCACTTTTTTGACCGACTAGGGGAGACGAGAGCCCGACTGATAGTCAGACTACTTTTCTGCCGCCGGTCGGCCGGTCGGGTTGGTGGGTTCAGGCCTTAACGGCTTGAGTTCCTCCTCCTGGACACGCTGCACATGCTTCTGCTTTGGGGCAGAAGGACTATATGCACCGTTACGGACTAACACCAGGCCAGGACTCCAAAGAGCTTTAACTACTGAACAGGCCAGGACTCCAAAGAGCTTTAACTACTGAATAAGTAATCTCCGAGGCGACGAGACCCCACATTTTAAAGCTGGTTCTCCATCTCCAGGTCAATGCCAGCTATGATCCATGGCTATGCTAAGTGCTACTGCCAGCTATGATCCATGGCTATGCTAAGTGCATGATTCCTCTATTACGAGTTTGTTTACCATCAAATTGACTTTGAAGCTGACTTTGCCTTTCAA
>NC_085014.1:582500-585000 GCF_963854185.1 Sardina pilchardus
TGAGCTTGTGTGTGTGTGTGTGTGTGTGTGTGTGTGTGTGTGTGTGTGTGTGTACCAGCCCGGTAGTCCCCTGTGCAGCTTGAGCTTGTGTGTGTGTGTGTGTGTGTGTGTGTGTGTGTGTGTACCAGCCCGGTAGTCCCCTGTGCAGCTTGAGCTTGTGTGTGTGTGTGTGTGTGTGTGTGTGTGTGTGTGTGTGTGTACCAGCCCGGTAGTCCCCTGTGCAGCTTGAGCTTGTGTGTGTGTGTGTGTGTGTGTGTGTGTGTGTGTGTGTGTGTACCAGCCCGGTAGTCCCCTGTGCAGCTTGAGCTTGTGTGTGTGTGTGTGTGTGTGTGTGTGTGTGTGTGTGTGTGTGTACCAGCCCGGTAGTCCCCTGTGCAGCTTGAGCTTGTGTGTGTGTGTGTGTGTGTGTGTGTGTGTGTGTGTGTGTGTGTGTGTACCAGCCCGGTAGTCCCCTGTGCAGCTTGAGCTTGCGCAGCATGACATCAGAGATGCTGGGCAGCACGTCAGTCTTCTCCTCCTGGGCGGAGTCAGGGGGGCAAGGGGAGGGGCCTGCAGGTAACCAATCAGAGCAGCTATTAGAACTACACACACACACACACACACACACACACACACGCACACACACACACACACACACAGGATGTAGTGTCTTCTTGTAAGGCACTTCTTAGACGCCATTCCAGGTGGTTTCTGTAGTTGACAGTTTATTCAATAACATAAATCGCATAATTATTAAACGTCTTAAAGTCCATGAAAACTAAACTTTTCGTAAAAACAAAAACAATAATAGCAGATGATATAACCGACATATGATCAAGCAAAACAAAGATGATCAAGCAAAACAAAGGCGATCAAGATATCAAGCGATTGAAAAACCTTGTGCTTGCTGGCGTCTCCAAACTTCCACAACAAACATTCCAAACCAAGCACCTTTGTCTTAGACCGTAGACACACACTTCCCTAATTAGCGCAGGTGCGTCCATTAACTCTTTGTGTGCCGGGCCCCAGTTATGGCCAAGGCCACGATTCAACATATATTTGGCCAACAGGGGGCCTAAACAGAAAATGTGCAAATGGCTCCTACACAGAGCATCTATTAGAACGTCCTGTTCTACCCACACACACACACACACACACACACACACACACACACACAGACACACACACACACACAGACACACACACACAGACAGACAGACACACACACACACACACACACACACACACACACACACACACACACACACACACACACACCTCTCTCCTGCTCTGCAGTCTCAGACAGTTCAGGGAGCTTGGTGGAGGAGATGCTGTTGTTCCGTATCAGCTTGTGTTCCTGCAACACACACAAGAGCTTCCATCAGGGACAGTCTGATACACTGCATGCGTGTGTGTGTGTGTGTGTGTGTGGCTGTGTGTGTGTGTGTGTGTGTGGCTGCGTGTGTGTGTGTGTGTTTGTGAGTGTGTGTGTGTAGCTGTGTGTGTGTGTGTGTGTGTGTGTGTGTGTGTGTCTGTCTGTGTGTGTGTGTGTGTCTGTCTGTCTGTCTGTCTGTGTGTGTGTGTGTGTGTGTGTGTGTGTGTGGCTGCATGTAAGTGTGTGTGTGTGTGTTCGTGAGTGTGTGTGTGTGTGTAGCTGTGTGCGTGTGTGTGTGTGTGTGTGTGTGTGTGTGTGTGTTTGTGAGTGTGTGTGTGTAGCTGTGTGTGTGTGTGTGTGTGTGTGTGTGTGCGCGTCACCTCTCTGAGTTTGGAGAGCTTCTGCAGGTTGACGGGTGGAACAGGGAAGTCCTTGTATCCCGACGTCTTGCTGAGGGGCGGAGCTAGAGCTGAATCCTCCCCCTTGGGGGCGGGACTACTGTGCCCGTCGCCACGGAGACTCAGCGTGCCCACGGTATCCCAGGAGACGGCGCGCATGAGCGGCGGGAAGGCGCCGATGGTCTTGATCTCGGCGGTGCACGGGGCCTGCTGCATGGGGGGGCGGGGCACGGGTTTGGCCACGCCTGTGGCGGGGGAGGGGGCGGGGCTATCGTCGGGCAGGGGGGCGGGGTTATGCAATGAGGAGGCGGGGTTTAGGGAGGGCAGGGGGGCGGGCGTAGAGGCGGCCTTCTTCAGAGTGGCCGACGGGGCGTGGCGAGGGGAGAGTGTCCCTGATGACACCTTCCTCTTCTCACTCGGACGCCACTCCACACGCCGCAACGCCTGGGGGGGACACACACCAGTCAGGTGTGTGTGTGTGTGTGTGTGTGTGTGTGTGTGTGTGTGTGTGTGTGTGTGTGTGTGTGTGTTGTCTGTATCTGAAAAAAAACTGCACATTTCAACAGACTAAAGAAAAAGAAGATGAGTGGAGAGAGAGAGAGAGAAGAGTTATGGAGAGTGGAAGAGGAGAAGAAGAGGAGAGGAAGAGGAGATAGTGGAAGAGGAGAAGAAGAGAGGAAGAGAAGAGTGGAGGAGGAGAAGGTGGAGGAGGAGAAGAGAGGAAGGGAAGAGTGGAGGAGGAGAAGAG
>NC_085014.1:597500-610000 GCF_963854185.1 Sardina pilchardus
AACATGAGAATCCTCCGAAGGTAAGTCTTCCTGGTCATTCCTTGACTCACATGACTCACTGAGAGTTGCTTCATCCTCCCCATTGTCCATCTCAATCGGCAGGAAGTTAGCCAAAAGAAGGAGGTTGCGATGAACAACCCTCTCCTGTCCGTTGCTTGTGTTCTTGATCCGGTAAGTATGGCACCTGGGATCAGCAGAGATGACGATATATGGGGTAGACCCCCACCTGTCGGCCAACTTTCTACGTCCACGCTCACCCTTGTTCGCCATCAAGACCTGATCACCTTCAACAATGACATTCCCCTTCATCTTTCGGTTGTACAAGTCTGCTTGTTGTTCCTGGCTGATGAGAGCGTTGGATTGAGCAGTAGCCAAAGCCTCCTTTAGATCTTGCCTCATCTTAGTAACATACTGGTCATAGTCTGCAATGTCACAGTCCCTTCCAGCACTCTGAAACATAACGTCAACAGGCAGACGCGGTACTCTTCCATACATTAAATAAAAGGGTGCGTACCCCGTTGACTCATGTGCAGTGCAATTGTATGCAAATGCCAGGGTCTGTAACATCTGCGGCCATTTCTGCTTAGCTCTTGGAGGGAGGGTTCTGATCATACTGCCCAAGGTTCGATTGAACCGTTCAACGTTCCCGTTCCCCATGGGATGATACGCCGTGGTTCTTGACTTCCGTACTCCAGCAACTTGTAACAGCTCTCGAATCAGTTCGCTTTCAAAATTAGCACCTTGGTCCGAGTGAATTCTTTCAGGGAACCCATACACACAAAAATACTTGTCCCACAACTGGCGTGCAACTTGCTTTGCAGATTGATCACGGCAAGGGTAAGCATGGGCCATCTTAGTAAAATGGTCAGTGACCACTAAAACATCCACACTCTTCCCGTTGGTGTCCTCCGCAGACCAAAAGTCAATGCAAACCAGTTCGAGCGGACTTGTAGTTTTAATGCTCTCGAGAGGAGCTCTCCCTTCTGGTTCAGGAGTCTTACTGACCACACATCGCTTGCAGGTTTTCACATACTCTCGAACGTCCTGTTCCATATTGGCCCAAAAGAACCTCTGTCTCGCCAGGTACAACGTTCTGTACTGTCCCTGATGGCCGGCTTCATCATGGATTCCTTGCAGTGCTTGCTTAGCTAATGAACTTGCAATAACATACTGGAACCTTTTCTTTCCAGTCAGTGGGTCTTTGCTCACCCTATAGAGTAGCCCATCTAACATCTTAAGCTTGTCCCATTGCTTCAGCGTTTTCAAAACTCTGCCCGTCTCCTTAGCCCTTTCCCTTCTCGTTGGCCTCCTACCACGGACCACATACAACAAGACTCTAGACAGTGTACTGTCCTGTTGCTGTTTGTCTTGAAGCTCCTCAAGAGAAAACACAGGTAAAGGATTCTGACCAATTGAAGCAAACTGCTGAACATCATGGGCAAGCCAAGAGATGACTCTGTTGTTCGGGCCCATCTCCCACTCAACATGACCCTCCAATACAGCGGTGACCTCATCATTGTCGAGTGAGTGATGCTCCAAACCAGTGGTGTGTGTGAGACACCCAACTTCCTGCTGGTTGGCACTCAGCCTGAAGACATCCTGTATGGTGTTGTCTTTTATTTGTTGCGCCTCCTCAAGCAGGGCTCCATACGGCTCGGACACCAGCCTCCTGCTAACACGACTCTGGACAAAGGGCTGTCTGCTGAGGGCGTCTGCGACAATGTTCTTACTGCCAGGGATGTATTTGATACTGAAGTTGTACGGCGCTAACTTCGCCACCCATCTCTGCTCGCACGCGTCCAACTTCGGTTTGGTAAGAATGTACGTTAATGGATTATTATCCGTCCAGACAGTAAAAAGATGGCCTTTCAGCCAATGGCTGAATTTGTCGCAGACTGCCCACTTCAGAGCCAGAAACTCCAGCCGATGTGCAGGGTATTTAGTCTGGGCATGCGACAGGGATTTACTAGCAAAAGCAATGGGACGGGCCTTGCTCTCTCCCTCTGGAACTTGTGAGATGACTGCACCCAACCCATCTAGTGAGGCATCAGTCGATAGAATAAACGGCCGACTGAAGTCTGGATGAGCCAAGACCACTGACTTCAGTAGGGCAGATTTGAGTTGCTCAAACGATTCTCTGTGTGCACTCGTCCAATCACTAGGCTTGAGTTTCTTAAACGTAGCAACACCTCTTTTCGGTCCACTGGTCCTCCTCGGTGCCGATGTCAGAGCAAAGAGAGGCTTAGCAATTCCAGAACAATTCTGAATGAAGCGCTGGTAGTACATCACCATGCCTAAGAATGATTTTATCTTCTTTTGGGAAGGAGTAACACCATCATCCCCCATCAACGCTTCTTCAGTCATGGCAGCAATTGCTTGCACCTTCTCTTGGTCGGTTGACACCCCACTCTCATCAACAACATGGCCGAGGAACTTTACACTTCGCTGAAGGAAATGACACTTTTTAGGCGCCAACTTCAATCCATGTGCACTCAGTCTGCCGAACACTGTTTCTAGACGCTTCATCGCTTCCCCTTCATTGGGCGCAAATACCAACAAGTCATCTAGGTAACACAGCAGCGTAAGAAAATTCTGGTCGCCAAAGATGTTTGTCATAAGACGCATGAAGCTCGCTGGAGCATTACATAGACCTTGCGGCATTCGATTGAACTCATGCAATCCCATAGGGGTGGTAAAAGCAGTCAACTTCTTGTCTTCTTCGCACATGGGGAGGTTATAATACCCTGATGTTAGGTCCATGGTGCTGAAGAACGCGCTGCCACCCAGAGCGGCCAGACAATCCGCCTGATGAGGCAACGGATGGGCATCTTTGACGGTCCTGGAGTTCAACCAACGATAGTCCACACAGACTCTCAAATCACCGTTCTTCTTCCACACGAGTACCAGGGGTGACGCCCACTCACTAGAAGATTTACGGATGATTTCTTTCTCCTCCATCTCAGACAACACTTGTCTCAACTTCTGGTAATGGCCTGGTGGAACACGCCGGTATGGAAGTCTGAACGGGCGGGTATCTGTGAGGTGAATTCGATGAACAAAGCCAGTGGCTTCACCACAGTCTAACTTATCTCTTGAAAACACCTTCTCATACTTCTGTATCAGGTCGAATAACTGCTGTTTCCAGTAACGAGACACATCACATGAATCTATGTCAATGTCACTCAATCCGAGTTTCTGCAGAGCATCACTGAAGTTGATGGTAGACAGAGACGAGCAATGACTACCAGTGTCAGCATCACGTACGCTCTGGCTGTGCACATGGAGATCTTTTTGAGAAGAATGAGACACGCCCACATCCAAGTCTTCCAACGCTACACACGGAAACACATCTGCTATTTTGGCATTCCGCCTCAGCGTTACATGCTTGTCACTGGGATTGATGATCTTGACCGGCACCCATCTGTCTCCAGACATCGTGGCCACGGCTCTCCCAACCATAATACTCTTTTTGTGACACTGAGAACGCGGAGCGTCGATTATCACAGCGCTACCCTCAGAGACAGGTGTGTTCACTGGAAGCCTACCCCACACAAGATGTTCATGACGTGGCAGCAACGTCACAGCCTGAGCCAATTTAGCCGTTCCTATAATGTCAGGAATAACACTACCCTTCCACCTATTGACTCCAGACAGCATATTCAGAAAATGTTCAACTGCCATGTCATCCGTTGTTTCAGGCTCGCTCATCACACGCCAGTAACTGGGACTCTGTTTGAGTTGGTGTATCAGATGTTTTATCACATTTGAGCCCAGAATTAGTTGATCACACTGGCCCGGCACAACTAATGTGGGTACGCTCATTTCTTGGCCATAGACTTTCATCTCCAACTGATAAACACATTTAGGTTTAACTTGCACTCCGCCACATCCTACCAGTACAATATCAGTGTTTGAATAACTGCTGTCTGGACACAGACCAACATCCTGTAATTTTTGTTCAGCATTTTCGTTCATTGTACAGGCCATGGAGCCACTGTCTATTAATGCTTTCAATGAAACTTGATTCTTCACAACTGCATCAGTATAAAAGAGACTATCAGATTTTCCTAACTTGTGCACATTCTGACATACAATCACACTTCCACTAAGAGCAGACTTGCAACTATCTTCATACACGGATAACATGTCATCTTCTAAGCTGAGGGACTGACTAAATGCACCCACATTGTCCCCTCCCACATGTGGGTAACTCAGTTTCCCTGAACGTGTGCAGTGGGGTTCGGCTGAGCAGCACGGCGTACAGTGCATTCTCTCCTCTGATGTCCAACCTCACAGCATGCAAGGCACCTCCTTTCTCTCATACAGTGGGATCTTGTGGAATGTGTCTTGTCGCCACAGACACGGCAGGGTGCGACACGAACCCAGGGCGCTGACTGTGGAACACCAGGTGAGCTAGTCTGATTGGTCTTCTCCAACACCCTCTCCAGCATACAAAGGACACGCTCAAATGCACCCCCTTCCATACCCGCAGACTCACCAGACCTGGGAGGGCAAACTGGATTTGGCGCATTTGCAGACACTTCCTCCTTAACATCTGCCATAGAGTGAGTAGCAGCTGTGGCTACCTGGATTGTTTTGACTTTCCCAACATTTCCTGACTTCTTCTTAGACAAATGCTCCCTTTGGTGCTCATCAATAGCTTCCTGCACTTCTGTGGAGAGCCATTTGCTCATCGGCTTGCTCTTGAACACACTAGACAACTCAGAGTCATTGCAGTTCCTTATGAACATCATCGAAATCTCTGCACTCATGTTCTCTAAATTCCTACCCTGCTTTTTCAGATGACGATCGGCCTGCTCAGCCGCTGTGTTCAATCGCACCCAATAGTCCACTGGACTCTCACCCACACTGGGCTGAGTAGCATAGAAATCAGCTAACGGTAAGCATGATACAGGACTTTCACTGAAATACTGCCTCAGGATATCATAAATCACTTCTGGCTGGACTGTCTGATTGAGGGTGGAGCTACTCTTCAACCCCACTTTCACAATCTTCTTTGCCCTACCCATTAAATGGCTCAAAATCTCCTCAGCTTGTTCTGAAGCTGGACACTTCTTTCTTTTCAGATACACTTCCATCAGCTCTATCCATTCTTGCACCGTGCACTTGTCAGATCCCTCACCTCTGAACACAGCGGGCTCACGGACATCCGGCTTGACAATCACATTAACTCTGGTGAGATCAAGTGTGTTACTGGTAAGATCATGTCTGTCTCCTAACAGTGGGGACACTGAGTCACTAGAAGACGGAACAGGCTGAGGAGTGGCAAACAACCGACTGGCTATTGAATCCCCTATTTGATTTCCCAAAACAGTAATTAGGTCACGGAGCTCAGCTGTGGGGTCATTGTTGTTGGTAGGTACAATGGGCGTGGAAGATTTAGGCCCTACAGGGGATGTGACTACATGGCCTACCTTCACCTGTGTATCCCTACCACTAACACTGATAAGTGGAGGCGGCGTCAGTGTGAAAGATGTGGATCCTAAAGTGTGCGTAGCCATGCGACCCCCCTCCCCCAAAGTGTCTGTAAAACATAACTTTTTAACCTCATCTCCAGTGTTTGTGTATAGGCCTCTGCCCCTACCTCTCCCAGCAAATGGTGTTGCATAATCAAAATAATCCTGTCCAGACATACCACTAGCCATGATGTAAACTGAACAACAAAATATTACCTAAATATGAACTGAAAAGTAAAAATGTTTTTGTGTTGTTGACTTTTACCTTCTTAAAAAAAACAAATAAAATAAAATGAAATTACACAATGAGTTTTCCTCAGTATCTAAACCCAAAACAGTTACAGTTGGTGTGGACGATGAAGTATCACTGATCTTCGGACACAATACCTTCACCGCGCAGACAGCTTGACCCCGGCGATCGGCGTTGGCTGACCAGTTGAATCCTTGAAAGGTCACGGCACCAGTTTATGTAACCGACTCTAATCAGTCAGTTACATGATTTATGAAATAATAGTCTTTATATGGCAAGAAGTAATGCAGGACAGGCGCAGAGTAGATTTGTCAGCACTTTATTCCTGTCTGGAAGACAACAGACAGGGCATCAGTCGCACACACACACGCAGTTGAGCAGGGATAGCTGGCATCCCCTTTCCAGACTTCCAAGCACGAGAGAATAAAAATACATGCATACAGTAAGCTAAAGCATGCTACATACTGTTCAGTAATCTATATTAGCTAGTCAATAATCTCCCGTGTGAAATAAACGTGATCGTATAGTAATATACAACTTATAAACAAAAGACATGAAATAAACCAGTAATAAGATACATGACAAATCTTTTTTAAGGCAAACATACCTGGAAGACAACAGACAGGGCATCAGTCGCACACACACACGCAGTTGAGCAGGGATAGCTGGCATCCTGACGATAAAGCACCCATTAACACTTGACCCATTCACACGATATAACTACACCCATTTGCATAAACGATCTCAAAATAAATAAATGGGATGTCGTAAAATATCTTTACATCAAATAATAATGACAACATCTTGAAAAAAATAAGAAATAAACAAAGTTAAGACCATTTACTCTCGCAGGATTGATAAAACCAGCTTACCCCTTTCCAGACTTCCAAGCACGAGAAAGTCTACAGGTGTGCAACATAAATTAATGCCCCATCGGAAACAAATTTAGCAACTATTAGCGGAACCATATTTATTTAACACAAATTATAAGAAAAACAGAAGGGGAAGTTCACAAATTAGACAACATTTATTAATGCTAAATTATGACTGCTACACGTGCGTGCGTGCGTGCGTGCGTGCGTGCGTGTGTGTGTGAGGAGTGTAAAGGACACACTCACCTCTCTCAGCTGCTGGCTGTGCTGCACCAGTCAATGGGACAGAAGGGCAGGTGTGTGTGCCACCTGTCTGCTGCAACAGACCAACACACACACACACACACACACACACACACACACACACACACACACACACATTACATTACATTATTACATTACATTTGGAGGATGCTTTTTAGTCAAAGCGCTTACAACATGGTAAACCTTCTATGTTTTTAAAGCAATTCTCACAACAGTTCCAGGAGAAGGCAGAGTGCAGTAGGAATAAGTGTGTTGATGAGTGCAGTGGTCAGTAGGTAGGGAGTGTGTTGATGAGTGCAGTGGTCAGTAGGTAGGGAGTGTGTTGATGAGTGCAGTGGTCAGTAGGTAGGGAGTGCAGTGGTCAGTAGGTAGGGAGTGTGTTGATGAGTGCAGTGGTCAGTAGGTAGGGAGTGTGTTGATGAGTGCAGTGGTCAGTAGGTAGGGAGTGTGTTGATGAGTGCAGTGGTCAGTAGGTAGGGAGTGTGTTGATGAGTGCAGTGGTCAGTAGGTAGGGAGTGTGTTGATGAGTGCAGTGGTCAGTAGGTAGGGAGTGTGTTGATGAGTGCAGTGGTCAGTAGGTGGGGAGTGCAGTGGTCAGTAGGTAGGGAGTGTGTTGATGAGTGCAGTGGTCAGTAGGTAGGGAGTGTGTTGATGAGTGCAGTGGTCAGTAGGTAGGGAGTGTGTTGATGAGTGCAGTGGTCAGTAGGTAGGGAGAGTACACACACACACACACACACACACTCAGAACACAGCAGTGGTAGTACACACACACACACACACACTCAGAACACAGCAGTGGTAGCACACACACACACACACACACACACACACACACACACACACACACACACACACACACACACACACACACACACACACCACAGCAGTGGTAGTACACACACACACACACACACACACACACAGACCACAGCAGTGGTAGTATTGGACCGAGAGGAACACCTGCAGAGTAGCGTGAAAACAACACACCCATTACAGAACAACAAACAGCAGATTTCATTTTGTTCTGCATCTGCCCAGGAGAGCCCATTGACACTCATTTCAAAATCAAATCAACAAAATCTCAGGATCAGAATTTTCCAATCAATAGCTTATCCAACCAATAGCTTATCCAACCAATAGCTTTTCCAATCAATGGCTTATCCAACCAATAGCTTTTCCAATAAATAGCTTATCCAATCACAATAGCTTTTCCAATCAATAGCTTATCCAACCAATAGCTTATCCAATCACAATAGCTTTTCCAATCAATAGTTTATCCAATCACAATAGCTTATCCAACCAATAGCGTATCCAATCAACATCTTATCCAACCACAATAGCTTAGCTCATCCAATCACGGCAGCTTATAGAGCAGTGCATTCAACACAACCAATGGCTGCACTGATGCCAACAGGGTTAATCAGAGAGTGAGGTGTGTTGTCTTTAGAATTGAGTAAACAACTGCATTTAAAATCTGCATTCTGTTGGCTGTGATTTGTGAGTTGTTGAGAATTCACCAATAATGTCACTGCTGATTACAGCCCCTTTCTTGCCTGGGTGTTCCCATGCTGTCTTGCGCGCAATTTGATTCACGCTGCTAAGGCAGCCTGGAAACTACCGCCCTAATTTTTGCCTCAGATAGGGGACCAATCACAGAACAGGGGGGAAAGCAAGACGATGAGCTATGCACAGACGCATTTGATAGACATCCGTGGCACCCAATGAACGGATCTGGGCATTTTTTCGAATACCAGATTTTGGCAGACACACACACACACACACAAACACCCACAGAATTCACACACACACACACAAACACACACACACGCACGCACGCACACACACACACACACACACACACACACACACACACACACACACACACACACACACACACACACACACACACACACACACACACACACACACACACACACACACACACACACACACTATTTACAATACCATGAACATAAACACATAATAATCACACACACTCCACATATAATATAATTTCAATGGAAATAAAATCAAAGTAGTCCTCATCAGCTTAATTAACGTCCACACTCTCCACTGGGCTCCCCAATACACTCCACTGGGCTCCCCAATACACTCCACTGGGCTCCCCAATACACTCCACTGGGCTCCCCAATACACTCCACTGGGCTCCCCAATACACTCCACTGGGCTCCCCAATACTCTTCACTGGGCTCCCCAATACACTCCACAGTGGGTTGCCCAATACACCCCAGTGACTCCAAACCATACTCTATATTATCACACCACACCCACACACACACACACACACACACACACACACTGTTGCAGCCAGCTCAGAAGCCGCAACATAATATATGGAGACGGACATCAAAGTTTATCAAAAATATAGTATTCTATTGCAATAAATATACATACATACTAAAATCTAGGGGTTTAATATGAAAAAAGACACACCCACCCAAGAGTATGGCTTGCTCTGGTGTGGACAAAAATGGCAGGCCCTGAAGGCCAACTCTGGAGCTTCTTATGCACTCCTTCAGGTGTACTCAATCAGGCTGATCTGCCCACTCACCACCCAAAGACTGCTGCACTGTCACTGCAGGGCCAGTGGGGGTGCAGAGAGGTGTAACACACACACACACACACACACACACACACACACACATACACGGGCGACTTAATGCACAGGCTTACCTGGGCTTCAACCCAAGGGCCTCGACCAATGAGGGGCCTCTGAACATTAATAGTCAATAGTGCTAACGGAGGTGTCCGTATTGGCGGTGTCATTACTCTGGAGGTAGCCCCCAAATTATCGAGCGCATCACGCTGCTCTACAGACACCTGGTGGTGCAGGTAGAGCGAGGCCCCCCTCCTCCATCTCTTCATAAAGTGTAACAAAATGGAACATGTTCCAACGGACGAGCACTGTTGCCGACCAGATTTCAAACCTCCCAGCCACTTTTTTTGAAAAAGTGACTAGCGCCAAATCTAGCTACTTTTCTGGCGTCCTTGGAGAGCTTTGGAGACTAATGTGATGGATGTAGCCTAGCGTCCCTTTGTACTGTCCTGAGAGTGAGCTCGGCTGTGCTGTGTGTGTGATCGCCCCTCGCCCTCCTCCGTTGCTCACGCACTCCATGTCCTGGCTGCTAACTCTGCTCAGTGGCAGTGAATGCAAGACAGCAGTCAGGATTCTGGCCCCTCGAAATCTGCAGGCAGACAGTAGTTGAGCTACAAGCTTCCAAGAGCTACAAGCGAGCATTATAGATCTGTCAGCTCATATGCTCCATCCCCTGCCATTGACTGCTCCTTAACTGGCGTGATATGCCCCATCCACTGCCATTGACTGCTCCTTAACTGGCGTGATATGCTCCATCCCCTGCCATTGACTGCTCTTTAACTGGCGTGATATGCCCCATCCCCTGCCATTGACTGCTCTTTAACTGGCGTGATATGCTCCATCCCCTGCCATTGACTGCTCTTTAACTGGCGTGATATGCCCCATCCCCTGCCATTGACTGCTCTTTAACTGGCGTGATATGCCCCATCCCCTGCCATTGACTGCTCTTTAACTGGCGTGATATGCCCCATCCCCTGCCATTGACTGCTCTTTAACTGGCGTGATATGCCCCATCCACTGCCATTGACTGCTCTTTAACTGGCGTGATATGCCCCATCCCCTGCCATTGACTGCTCTTTAACTGGCGTGATATGCCCCATCCCCTGCCATTGACTGCTCTTTAACTGGCGTGATATGCTCCATCCCCTGCCATTGACTGCTCTTTAACTGGCGTGATATGCCCCATCCCCTGCCATTGACTGCTCTTTAACTGGCGTGATATGCCCCATCCCCTGCCATTGACTGCTCTTTAACTGGCGTGATATGCCCCATCCCCTGCCATTGACTGCTCTTTAACTGGCGTGATATGCCCCATCCACTGCCATTGACTGCTCTTTAACTGGCGTGATATGCCCCATCCCCTGCCATTGACTGCTCTTTAACTGGCGTGATATGCCCCATCCCCTGCCATTGACTGCTCTTTAACTGGCGTGATATGCCCCATCCCCTGCCATTGACTGCTCTTTAACTGGCGTGATATGCTCCATCCCCTGCCATTGATTGCTCTTTAACTGGCGTGATATGTTCCATCCCCTGCCATTGATTGCTCTTTAACTGGCGTGATATGCTCCATCCCCTGCCATTGATTGCTCTTTAACTGGCGTGATATGACGCAGAAATTAAAGTAAATAAAAGCTACAGCAATCGTGCAGCTCCTGTTTCAGTGATGAAATGTGGCTGAAATGTGTGATTCAGCCACAGTCTATACAGAAGTGTAAAGTATATCAATTCATTTACAAGTATTAGGCCGAAATCAAATATATCCAATGATCTAATTTAGGCGCTAACGTTACCTATATGTAGTCTTGTTTTCACCATACTAAGCTCAATCTTTTAAGATTGAACATTAGTCTGGGGAGGCTGCGCTTTATTTCTACTGCACAAGAGGCGTGATCAATGGGCATCGTTCAAATGACTCCGTACGCAATTGCCACGAGCGGGGCTAGTTAGTAATTAAACTTTTAGCCTACCAAAGCCGGTCGGTAGAATCACAAACACGTCCTTCTGCTGTATGAACTGTTCCAGGGCAAGTTTTTGTTCTGCTTTCAAAGAAAACTTGCCTTTAAAATCTTCCAAAACAGAAGTGACAGCGGCTGCTGCTTTCGTTTCGTTGCTGCTTAAGTTTCATTATCGTCACGTCACCGGCCAATAGCGTGCCAGCACTAGATGATGGCCGTTTCTGATCGGAGCCAAAGGTTCTGGCAGCAAGTAGAGGACCTAGATCTGCTGAACCTTCACTCTGAACTGTTCTGGTTCTGGTTCTCCTCACCTTCACTCTGAACTGTTCTAGTTCTCCTCACCTTCACTCTGAACTGTTCTGGTTCTCCTCACCTTCACTCTGAACTGTTCTGGTTCTCCTCACCTTCACTCTGAACTGTTCTGGTTCTGGTTCTCCTCACCTTCACTCTGAACTGTTCCTGTTCCGGTT
The DNA here is from genome assembly GCF_963854185.1 of Sardina pilchardus. NCBI lineage: Eukaryota > Metazoa > Chordata > Actinopteri > Clupeiformes > Clupeidae > Sardina > Sardina pilchardus. The sequence continues at coordinate 609,409 of NC_085014.1, forward strand.
CTCCTCACCTTCACTCTGAACTGTTCTGGTTCCGGTTCTCCTCACCTTCACTCTGAACTGTTCTGGTTCCGGTTCTCCTCACCTTCACTCTGAACTGTTCTGGTTCCGGTTCTCCTCACCTTCACTCTGAACTGTTCTGGTTCTGGTTCTCCTCACCTTCACTCTGAACTGTTCTGGTTCTCCTCACCTTCACTCTGAACTGTTCTGGTTCCGGTTCTCCTCACCTTCACTCTGAACTGTTCTAGTTCTCCTCACCTTCACTCTGAACTGTTCCGGTTCTCCTCACCTTCACTCTGAACTGTTCTGGTTCTGGTTCTCCTCACCTTCACTCTGAACTGTTCTGGTTCTGGTTCTCCTCACCTTCACTCTGAACTGTTCTAGTTCTCCTCACCTTCACTCTGAACTGTTCTGGTTCTGGTTCTCCTCACCTTCACTCTGAACTGTTCCGGTTCTCCTCACCTTCACTCTGAACTGTTCTGGTTCCGGTTCTCCTCACCTTCACTCTGAACTGTTCTGGTTCTGGTTCTCCTCACCTTCACTCTGAACTGTTCCGGTTCTCCTCACCTTCACTCTGAACTGTTCCGGTTCTGGT
>NC_085014.1:615000-620000 GCF_963854185.1 Sardina pilchardus
GTGCTATAGGTTAGAGTTGAGCATCGCTAGTGCTATAGGTTAGAGTTGAGCATTGCTAGTGCTATAGGTTAGTGTTGAGCATTGCTAGTACTATAGGTTAGAGTTGAGCATCGCTAGTGCTATAGGTTAGAGTTGAGCATCGCTAGTGCTATAGGTTAGTGTTGAGCATTGCTAGTACTATAGGTTAGAGTTGAGCATCGCTAGTGCTATAGGTTAGAGTTGAGCATTGCTAGTGCTATAGGTTAGAGTTGAGCATCGCTAGTGCTATAGGTTAGTGTTGAGCATTGCTAGTGCTATAGGTTAGAGTTGAGCATCGCTAGTGCTATAGGTTAGTGTAGGGTTAGAGTTGAGCATTGCTAGTACTATAGGTTAGTGTAGGGTTAGAGTTGAGCATTGCTAGTGCTATAGGTTAGTGTAGGGTTAGAGTTGAGCATTGCTAGTGCTATAGGTTAGAGTTGAGCATTGCTAGTACTATAGGTTAGAGTTGAGCATTGCTAGTACTATAGGTTAGAGTTGAGCATCGCTAGTGCTATAGGTTAGAGTTGAGCATTGCTAGTGCTATAGGTTAGTGTTGAGCATTGCTAGTGCTATAGGTTAGAGTTGAGCATCGCTAGTGCTATAGGTTAGTGTAGGGTTAGAGTTGAGCATCGCTAGTGCTATAGGTTAGTGTAGGGTTAGAGTTGAGCATTGCTAGTGCTATAGGTTAGTGTAGGGTTAGAGTTGAGCATTGCTAGTACTATAGGTTAGAGTTGAGCATTGCTAGTACTATAGGTTAGAGTTGAGCATCGCTAGTGCTATAGGTTAGAGTTGAGCATTGCTAGTGCTATAGGTTAGTGTTGAGCATTGCTAGTGCTATAGGTTAGAGTTGAGCATTGCTAGTGCTATAGGTTAGAGTTGAGCATCGCTAGTGCTATAGGTTAGAGTTGAGCATTGCTAGTGCTATAGGTTAGAGTTGAGCATTGCTAGTGCTATAGGTTAGAGTTGAGCATTGCTAGTGCTATAGGTTAGTGTAGGGTTAGAGTTGAGCATTCAACAACATAGTCCCCCTCACTGTGCTCACAAACATAACCACTCTGGGCTAATGGGAACTCAGCTTTCTCCCAACCAATCACAGGAGCTCAGAGTGGGTGCTAACCAATCACAGGAGCTCAGAGTGGGTGCTAACCAATCACAGGAGCTCAGAGTGAGTGCTAGTCAGTCACAGGAGCTCAGAGTGGGTGCTAACCAATCACAGGAGCTCAGAGTGAGTGCTAACCAATCACAGGAGCTCAGAGTGAGTGCTAACCAATCACAGGAGCTCAGAGTGGGTGCTAATCAGTCACAGGAGCTCAGAGTGGGTGCTAACCAATCACAGGAGCTTAGAGTGGGTGCTAACCAATCACAGGAGCTTAGAGTGGGTGCTCTGACATCTGGCACATCGACCATCAGCACAAGCACCCCCCAGACAGCCCACCTGCGTCAGGTAGAGTAACAGCCCAGTGGTGCCACCTGCGTCAGGTAGAGTTACGTAGAGTTACAGCCCAGTGGTGCCAGTTCACCTGCGTCAGGTAGAGTTACAGCCCAGTGGTGCCAGTTCACCTGCGTCAGGTAGAGTTACAGCCCAGTGGTGCCAGTTCACCTGCGTCAGGTAGAGTTACAGCCCAGTGGTGCCAGTTCACCTGCGTCAGGTAGAGTTACAGTACAGTGGTGCCAGTTCACCTGCGTCAGGTAGAGTTACAGCCCAGTGGTGCCAGTTCACCTGCGTCAGGTAGAGTTACAGTACAGTGGTGCCAGTTCACCTGCGTCAGGTAGAGTTACAGTACAGTGGTGCCAGTTCAACAACTTGGCCCTGAGTGTCAGGCAGACTGAGGCCCTGATGGGGCAGTCTGTGGGCTCCAGGACACAGCAGGGCAGTGGGCAGTCTGTGGAGAGCTAACACCCAGCACACTCTAAACACACCCAGACAACTAACACCCAACACACTCTAAACACACCCAGACAACTAACACCCAGCACACTCTAAACACACCCAGACAACTGGGCTAAACCTCACAGGACTAAACCTCACAGGGCTAAACCTCACAGGGCTAAACCTCACAGGGCTAAAACAGAGAGACTGGAGGAGGAGTTTCTTTCTTCAAGCCATCCGAACCCTGAACACGTAAAACTCCAAACACATGAACCCTGAACACATAAAAACCTCTTAACACAATACACCCTGAACACATAAAAACCTCTTAACACAATACACCCTGAACACATATAAAACTCAAATATACATGAACCCTGAACACATATAAAACTCCAAACACATTACACCCTGAACACATATAAAACTCTAAATACATGAACCCTGAACACATATAAAACTCTAAATACATGAACCCTGAACACATATAAAACTCTAAATACATGAACCCTGAACACATATAAAACTCTAAATACATGAACCCTGAACACATATAAAACTCTAAATACATGAACCCTGAACACATATAAAACTCTAAACACATTACACCCTGAACACATATAAAACTCTAAACACATGAACTCTGAACACATATAAAACTCTAAACACATGTACACTGCACCTGTTTTACCCGGTTCCCTTCCTCTCTATTACTCAAATTCTTCTCAAGCGTTCTCTTTTATACTCAGATAAAGAGGTCACCCTGGGGTTAGAGTGTAGCAGCTAGATGCCAGGTGAGTAGGGGTCACCCTAGCGGGGCACCCTGGGGTTAAAGGTCAGTAGGGGTCACCCTGGGTTCCTACCTGGCTGGAGGGTGTGTGTGAGTGGTGGTGGCGGTCGTCGGAGCAGGAGCTGTGCAGGAGTGTGTGAGAGAGTCCCCCGAGACCTGCTGCCTCTGCACCTGAACACACACACACACACACACACACACCATTTACATATCACAGCTCTATCATGCAAATCAGCACACACACACACACACAGTTGGACTGACGCAGTGTAGAAACGGAGCATCTGATTGGCTGATGGACCCAACACACTCTGGCCCCACCCCATGTGCATGGAGAGCAGCAACAATAGCCTAGCAACCGTCTCCAGGGGCCGCGCTAAAGCTGATCAAAGGCTGTAGGGTGTGGAGTGTGTGGGGTGTGTGTGGAGAGTATGGAGTGTGTGTGGCGTGTGTGTGGTGTGTGTGTGTGGAGTGTGTGTGTGGTGTGTGTGGCGTGTGTGGGCTCTGGGTGACGGGTTTGGGGGTATCAACAAATGTCTTTGGCGTGCGGTAAATGTGCAGGAAAGAACACAGCACCTGCTTTAGGCTGCACACCTTCCCTGAGCCCACTACACACACACACACACACACACACACACACACACACATGGCCATCATGCATTATGAGCTGACCAGCGTATAACATCTTCCCTGAGTCCACTACACACACACACACACACACACACACACATGGCCATCATGCATTTTGAGCTGACCAGCGCATAACATCTTCCCAAAACTGCTTTGGATATTCTCAATGAACTCTGTTTCTGTAAAATCTCTATTGGTGTGTGTGCTAGTCTGCATGTGTGTGTGTGTGTGTGTGTGTGTGTGTGTGTGTGTGTGTTGGACCTGAGCTCATTTGTCTAACAAATCCACATACAGTTTGCACCATGGACATAGACACACACACACACACACACACACACACACACACACACACACACACTCAGATACACACACACACACACACACACACACACACACACACACACACACGCACATACAAACACACACACACACACACACACACACACACACCCAGGCACAGGGGAATATGACCGTTCAGGAAATGGAATTTGTCTACAATTTGCATGCAGATCCGTAAACCATAAAACTCCCCGAACACAGATTATTCACACACACACACACACATATACGCATACAAACATTCACAGGATACCTTTAGCATACACACACACACACACACACATGCATATACACATACACATGATACCTTTAGCACGCACACACACACAAACACACACACACACACACGGCCACCTTACCATCCAGAGGACTGAGTGTGTGTTCGGACTGCAGGATAGTAGAGCTTCTCTCAGGAATCTCCTTAGTGAGCTAAGTGTCACACACACACACACACGTACAGATACATTTATATACAAACGGACATGCACATACAAATACTTGAGCTGTCAATCAATTGAATAGTGAATCATCTGAGTATGTGTGTGGCATGTGTATGTGTGTGTGTGTGTGTGTGTGTGTGTGTGTGTGTGTGTGTGTGTGTGTGTATGGGCCTCACCTGTGTAATAGGGGTGTGTGCGTGTGTGTGTGTGTGAGAGAGAGAGAGAACTCACCTGTGTATAGGGGTGTGTGTGAGTGTGTGTGTGAGAACTCACCTGTGTAATAGGGGTGTGTGTGTGTGTGTGTGTGTGTGTGTGTGTGTGTGTGTGTGTGTGTGTGTGTGTGTGTGTGTGTGTGAACTCACCTGTGTAACAGGTGTTTCTGCATCTCTGGGGTCACCGTCTTGTTGGCTTAGCTGGGAGGGGCGGGGCATGATGGGGGTGTGAGTGATGTCACTGTGTTCTGTTGGGTTGATCTGTGTGTTAGTGTGTGTGTGTTCTGTTGGATTGATATGTGTGTTAGTGTGTTCTGTTGGGTTGATCTGTGTGTTAGTGTGTGTGTGTTCTGTTGAGTTGAGTTGCGTGTTAGTGTGTGTTTGTTCTGTTGGGTTGATCTGTGTGTTAGTGTGTGTGTGTTCTGTTGGATTGATTTGTGTGTTAGTGTGTGTGTGTTCTGTTGAGTTGAGTTGTGTGTTAGTGTGTGTTTGTTCTGTTGGGTTGATCTGTGTGTTAGTGTGTGTGTGTTCTGTTGGATTGATATGTGTGTTAGTGTGTGTGTGTTCTGTTGGGTTGAGTTGTGTGTTAGTGTGTATGTGTTCTGTTGAGTTGAGTTGTGTGTTAGTGTGTGTGTGTTCTGTTGGGTTGATCTGTGTGTTAGTGTGTGTGTGTTCTGTTGGGTTGAGTTGTGTGTTAGTGT
>NC_085014.1:625000-630000 GCF_963854185.1 Sardina pilchardus
TAGGATTTCACTGTGCCCTTTTCGTCATTTGCACTGCGACAAACAATTGCAACGTAATTCTGAGTGACGGAAGTGATTGATTGATTGATTGATTCAGCGCGTGCGCCAGGGCTACCAGCAAAACAAAAACCAACGTCAGACTCAAGTCATAATTTTTGTTGAGGGTGACGAGGTATTTGCACCGCGGCTACGCATAATAAGTTGGAAAATATAAAAAATAAATCCACTTTCATCCATGACGATTTGGTTGTGTACAACTCTACCTAATGAATCCAGGTGTGTGTAATTTATATCGGATCTGAGCATTGCACGCCAAGATCGGATGTGATCGGATGTGATCACTTGCAATATGCAATGAGAACAGTCAGTCAGAAAGATCAGGTTCTGATCGGATATGCAAGACATCCGATTTCGACTGCCAGTGTGAACTAAGCCTTAGATTGGACTGATGACATGGGCCACTAGGGTCAAAGCATGACCGCTGTGATAGGCTAGCGGTGTGGGAGGGGCTAAAGCATGCGCTCTGTGATTGGCTAGTGATGTGGGAATGGGTAAAGGAACACTTCACCGTTTTTTCATATTAAACTATGTTATTCGTTTACTTAAGACGAGTTGATACATACCTCTCTCGTTTCAATGCGTGCACTCACTGGCTCTGGCGCACGGCGCAACTTTGATAGCACTTAGCTAGCCCGATGCATTCATTAGGATCCAAACAGAGATGAAGTTAGAAGCAACCAAACACCTCCATGTTATCCCTATTAAAATACAGTTACACGAGTAGTCACACGACCAAGTATGGTGAGACAAAATAAAACGTGGTGCATTTCTAAGCAGGTAAGAGGGATAACTATATTGTGTGACGGAATAATATTGGGAGCACTTAGACTCACTCCAAAGTGAAACTGAAAGTGCAAGAGTGAGGATATTACTGCGCCACACAATATAATTATCCCTCTTACCTGCTTACAAATGCACCACGTTTCACTTTGTCTCACCATACTTGGTACTGCAGCTGCAGAGCCACAGAAGCTCGTCTTGATTAATAATAACGTGACGTGAGAGGTATGTATCAACTCGTCTTGATTAATAATAGCGTGAGAGGTATGTATCAACTCGTCTTGATTAATAATAACGTGAGAGGTATGTATCAACTCGTCTTGATTAATAATAACGTGAGAGGTATGTATCAACTCGTCTTGATTAATAATAACGTGACGTGAGAGGTATGTATCAACTCGTCTTGATGAATAAGAACGTGAGAGGTATGTATCAACTCGTCTTGATTAATAATAACGTGAGAGGTATGTATCAACTCGTCTTGATGAATAAGAACGTGAGAGGTATGTATCAACTCGTCTTGATTAATAATAACGTGAGAGGTATGTATCAACTCGTCTTGATTAATAATAACGTGACGTGAGAGGTATGTATCAACTCGTCTTGATGAATAAGAACGTGAGAGGTATGTATCAACTCGTCTTGATTAATAATAACGTGAGAGGTATGTATCAACTCGTCTTGATTAATAATAACGTGACGTGAGAGGTATGTATCAACTCGTCTTGATTAATAATAACGTGAGAGGTATGTATCAACTCGTCTTGATTAATAATAACGTGAGAGGTATGTATCAACTCGTCTTGATGAATAATAACGTGAGAGGTATGTATCAACTCGTCTTGATTAATAATAACGTGAGAGGTATGTATCAACTCGTCTTGATGAATAAGAACGTGAGAGGTATGTATCAACTCGTCTTGATGAATAATAACGTGAGAGGTATGTATCAACTCGTCTTGATTAATAAGAACGTGAGAGGTATGTATCAACTCGTCTTGATTAATAATAACGTGACGTGAGAGGTACTGTATGTATCAACTCGTCTTGATGAATAATAACGTGAGAGGTATGTATCAACTCGTCTTGATTAATAAGAACGTGAGAGGTATGTATCAACTCGTCTTGATTAATAATAACGTGAGAGGTATGTATCAACTCGTGTTAATTAATAATAACGTGAGAGGTATGTATCAACTCGTCTTGATTAATAATAACGTGACGTGAGAGGTATCAACTCGTCTTGATGAATAATAACGTGAGAGGTATGTATCAAGTGTTCCTTTAAAGCATGAGCTCTGTGATTGGCTAGTGGTGTGGGAGGGTTTAAAGCATTTTTTCTGTGATTGGTTAACTACCTGTGCAGTGTTTTACGGGACTGTTCCTCCAACCTCAGCAACTCAGCTTGTAGACCCTGCAATGACCGACCACACACACACACACACACACACACACCCACGCACATGCTTTAGAGCAGGAGATATATGTGAGTGTGAGAGCAGCCTCATATCATCAGACAGGTAGCCTGAGCAGCCAGAGCCACATCAAGATGGAGGGTCTGGGAACTCACCGTAGCAGGGCTCAATCGGAGGGGTGGGATAAACAGTTGTCTTTCAAACTCCCTCCACGCAATAGGATAGTGCTACAATCAATCATTTTCTTGTATTCAAGTAGCAGGATGGGGAATTCATGCTTAACGCTCACAACTTCTGGTCACAGGTCGCTCGTCATTATGTTAACCCCGCCCACCGATCTATACACGATGTGATCGGCCCGATAGAGGTTATGTTAAGCCCGCCCACCGATCTATACACGATGTGATCGGCCCGATAGAGGTTATGTTAAGCCCGCCCACCGATCTATACACGATGTGATCGGCCCGATAGAGGTTATGTTAAGCCCGCCCACCGATCTATACACGATGTGATCGGCCCGATAGAGGTTATGTTAAGCCCGCCCACCGATCTATACACGATGTGATCGGCCCGATAGAGGTTATGTTAAGCCCGCCCACCGATCTATACACGATGTGATCGGCCCGATAGACGTTTCATTTTTCCAGCTCTCAAGCCAACGGAGAGCTGCTAGACTACACATTCCATTTGCTGCTGCTGGGGTGCGTCTAGCTCTCTCAGACAGGAGCACTCACGCACACACCCACACCCACACACACACACGCACACACACACACACAGTGGATGAGAGGGCATGGTACCTCTATGCTTCTGTGGCTCTGCAGCTGCAGGTTCTTCAGATGTTCTAGCAGAAGCGTTCTCTTCAGTCCGAGGAACACAAACACCATCAGTCCAGTGCAGCGCATCAGAACAGACTGTGTGTGTGTGTGTGTGTGTGTGTGTGTGTGTGTGTGTGTGTGTGTGTGTGTGTGTTTTACATACGTGTGTGTGTGTAGTGCACGTAGTCCAGTGCAGCACATCAGAACAGACTGTGTGTGTGTGCTGGATGCTGTGTGCGAGTGCTCGTGTGTGTGTGTGTGTGTTATGCATGGGGATTTGAAATGTATCAACTCGTGTGTGTGTGTGTGTGTGTGTGTGTGTGTGTGTGCTGGATGCTGTGTGTGTGTGCGAGTGCGAGTGTGTGTGTGTGTGTTATGCATGGGGATTTGAAATGTCTGTGTGTGTGTTTTTACATACTGTATGTGTGTGTGTGTGCGTGTGCGTGTGTAACAAGTACGGGTAGTTGATGTGTGTGTGTGTGTGTGTGTGTGTGTGTGTGTGTGTGTGTGTGTGTGTGTGTGTGTGTGTGTATGTGTGTGTGTGTGTGTGAGTGTGTGTGTGTGTGTTTTACATACGTGTGTGTGTGTGTGTGTACTGTGTGTGTGTGTGTGTGTGTGTGTGTGTGTGTGTGTGTGTGTGTGTGTTTTGTGTTATGAACATGGGTATTTGATGTGTATGTGTGCCCTCTCATACAGTATGTGTGTCCTCACCTTGGCGGCTTCACTGTCTTTTATAGCCACCAGGAGGCGACATTCCTCCAGTTCGGCCTGCAGTGGAGACACAGGAGCACAGGCCAGTCACTGGCCAATCAGAACACAGGAGCACAGGCCAGTCACTGGCCAATCAGAACACAGGAGCACAGGCCAGTCACTGGCCAATCAGAGGGGAGAGTGATGTTTATGTGAGTGATGTACATTGCAGTACAGTACTACTACTGGAACTGCTGTAAAAGCTCTCACCTTGATGCAGGTGTTGGTGAATGTTGTGTAGATAGTGCTGTTAAATGTTGTGAAGTGCTGTACAGTGCTGTAAAGTGCTGTAAAAGCTCTCACCTTGATGCGGGTGTTGGTGAATGTTGTGTAGAGAGTGGTGTAAAACGTTGTGAAGTGCTGTAAAGTGTTGTAAAAGCTCTCACCTTGATGCGGGTGTTGGTGAATGTTGTGTAGATAGTGCTGTTAAATGTTGTGAAGTGCTGTACAGTGCTGTAAAGTGCTGTAAAAGCTCTCACCTTGATAAGGGTGTTGGTGAATGTTGTGTAGAGAGTGGTGTAAAACGTTGTGAAGTGCTGTAAAGTGTTGTAAAAGCTCTCACCTTGATGCGGGTGTTTGCCTTCCTCAGTTTGTTGAGCTGCTCCTCAGACAGACTCCTCTCCAAACTCCACCTGTCACTCTGACAACACAAACCACACATCACTTAGTGCTCATGACAACACCAAACCACACATCACTATGACAACACCACACCACACATCACTTAGTGACTCTGGGACTAAACAAACACCAAACCACACCTCACTTAGTGACTCTGGGACTAAACATGAACCTGCTTTGGGAGATCCCAGTGACTCTTGAGTGAATGTTACTGTTTTATGATTCCATACCTTTTCCTCAATGGCCTTCAGCTGGGCTTTCAAGTTTTCATTTTCTTTTACCTGAAGGAGGAGAAGAGGAAATGGTGGCCACGTGTCTAGGAAGTCAAACGATAAATACAATATGATGTCCAAGAGTGCAAGTGTTGTCTTATAAACTTTTAGTGACTTCATAGAGGGCAGAGTTGCACTTAGCATCAGCGCTAGGCTTCATAGAGGACAGAGTTACAGTTAGCATCAGCGCTAGCATCAGCGTGGCTGGGTACCAGTGAGTTATAGGCGTCCTGGCTGCGTGCCTGCTGGTCCTGACTCTCCCTCAGAGCCTGACGCACCTCCTC
>NC_085014.1:635000-645000 GCF_963854185.1 Sardina pilchardus
CACACACAGGCACACACATACACGCACACACACATACAAACACACACACACGCATCACGTACACTGAAACATTCTCTAACACATGCTCAAACAAGCAATGTGAGGTGTGTGTGTGTGTGTGTGTGCGTGCGTGCGTGCGTGCGTGCGTGCGTGCGTGCGTGCGTGCGTGCGCGTGCTTGCGTGCGTGTGCGTGTGTGTGTGTGTGTACTCATACCTGCAGTGCTGTACGTGGGCACCAGTGCAGCATGGTTCTGGTGGTTCTGGGTGTCGGGTGGGTCGGGGTGGTGGTTCTGGGTGTCGGGTGGGTCGGGGTGGTGGTTCTGGGTGTCAGGTGGGTGTGGCTTGATACCAGCCACTCCAAGGACAAAGTGAGGAGACGCCATCGGATCACTGGTCAGGAAATGACGTCATAGCAGGAACTGATCATCACAACACAACATGGTTGGACACAATAACACAACGTCAGAGGGGTATTCCATTTACCTTACTGAAAATGAGGTCTCACTAATTCTAGTGACAGTTCCATTCCATTAGTGTGGTTTACATGAGTCCCAGCTTGGTAACTATGGGAATGTATGCCACAGAACTAGCTCAGTCCGTAGCAGGTTAACTTCCAAGCTTAATCAAGCTGTGTTGCAAAGACACCCATCAGTCAACACAGCACTGCTACCTATAGCACAACACAGCCCTGCTACCTATAGCACAGCACAGCACAGCACTGCTACCTATAGCACAACACAGCACTGCTACCTATAGCACAACACAGCACTGCTACCTATAGCACAACACAGCCCTGCTACCTATAGCACAACACAGCCCTGCTACCTATAGCACAGCACAGCACAGCACTGCTACCTATAGCACAACACAGCACTGCTACCTATAGCACAACACAGCACTGCTACCTATAGCACAACACAGCCCTGCTACCTATAGCACAGCACAGCACTGCTACCTATAGCACAGCACAGCACAGCTACCTATAGCACAACACAGCACTGCTACCTATAGCACAGCACAGCAATGCTACCTATAGCACAACACAGCACTGCTACCTATAGCACAGCACAGCACTGCTACCTATAGCACAGCACAGCACAGCACTGCTACCTATAGCACAGCACAGCCCTGCTACCTATAGCACAACACAACACTGCTACCTATAGCACAACACAACACAGCACTGCTACCTATAGCACAACACAACACAGCACTGCTACCTATAGCACAACATAACACAACACTGCTACCTATAACACAACACAACACAGCACAGCACTGCTACCTATAGCACAGCACTGCTACCTATAGCACAACACAACACAACACTGCTACCTATAACACAACACAACACAGCACAGCACTGCTACCTATAGCACAACACAACACAGCTACCTATAGCACAAAACAACACAGCACTGCTACCTATAGCACAACACAGCACTGCTACCTATAGCACAACACAGCACTGCTACCTATAGCACAACACAGCACAGCACTGCTCCCTATAGCACAGCACAGCCCTGCTACCTATAGCACAACACAACACTGCTACCTATAGCACAACACAGCACAGCACTGCTACCTATAGCACAGCACAGCACAGCACTGCTACCTATAGCACAACACAGCACAGCACAGCACTGCTACCTATAGCACAACACAACACTGCTACCTATAGCACAACACAGCACTGCTACCTATAGCACAACACAGCACTGCTACCTATAGCACAACACAACACAGCACTGCTACCTATAGCACAGCACAGCACTGCTACCTATAGCACAACACAGCACAACACTGCTACCTATAGCACAGCACAACACTGCTACCTATAGCACAACACAGCACAGCACTGCTACCTATAGCACAGCACAACACAGCTACCTATAGCACAACACAGCACTGCTACCTATAGCACAGCACAACACTGCTACCTATAGCACAACACAGCACAGCACTGCTACCTATAGCACAGCACAACACAGCTACCTATAGCACAGCACAGCACTGCTACCTATAGCACAGCACAACACAGCTACCTATAGCACAACACAGCACTGCTACCTATAGCACAGCACAGCACTGCTACCTATAGCACAACACAGCACAACACTGCTACCTATAGCACAACACAGCACAGCACTGCTACCTATAGCACAACACAGCACATCACTGCTACCTATAGCACAACACAGCACAGCAATGCTACCTATAGCACAACACAGCACATCACTGCTACCTATAGCACAACACAGCACAGCAATGCTACCTATAGCACAACACAGCACAGCACTGCTACCTATAGCACAACACAGCACTGCTACCTTTAGCACAGCACAGCACTGCTACCTATAGCACAACACAGCACTGCTACCTTTAGCACAGCACAGCACTGCTACCTATAGCACAACACAACACTGCTACCTATAGCACAACACAGCACTGCTACCTATAGCACAGCACAGCACAGCAATGCTACCTATAGCACAACACAGCACAGCACTGCTACCTATAGCACAGCACAGCACAGCACTGCTACCTATAGCACAACACAGCACAGCACTGCTACCTATAGCACAACACAACACTGCTATCAAGAGCACAACACAACACAACACTGCTAACTACACTGTAAAAAAGGAAAAGTTAGGGCTGTCCAATTTTTCAAACCGTATTACATTACAATTACATTAAACAGTCTATTTCTGAATTAAACATTTGTGTTCAAACAGTCATGCCAATTGAGTAATCCACTTTTTCTAATTAAATCAAGCGTATACAAGGGGCGGGGGGGGGGGGGGTGAAAAGAGGGTTTGGAACATTTACTAAACCATAAAACATTAGATTAAACAAATGTTTTCTTTCAAACACAATGGTATTACGTTGAACTGACATATTGTGGCACAGCAATGAATTCATCCAACAGATTCACGTTAGATCAATGTGAAGCACTGAATCAGTAAGGCAGAAGAACACATGGGGTGCCTTGGTGTCATCATTCCATTGTGCTCCCATGAGCCTTTGCAAGAACACAGATAATCATGCAGCTAACAGTGTTGCCAAAGGTTTTCACATGAGTTTGTTTTTTAAAGAGGACTAGAGAGCAGTAGAGCCGAGTTGTATCTTATGTTATGCTTTGAGATGAGCCATGCTTCCTTCCCACCATGAGTGTGTGTTGAGCATACACAAAGCATCAGTAGCTTCATTAGACATGTTCTCAATAACAATACTTCTGATACTGTGGCATCAACATGTTCAAAGTTGTCCCTTAACATTGATGTTTCAATATAAAGATACAAGGATACAAGGATGCTTATCACATTTCTTAGAAAGGATAACAATATTGTCATACATGATACACTACACACACACACACGCACGCACGCACACACACACACACACACACACACACACACACACACAGAGAGACATGCAGGAACAGACACTCACATTGACTAATTAGCATTAGCATAGCACAAGACAGCACTGGACTAATGAGACTCTTACTCTGTAGGTGGAGAGGCGTTGGTCAGGAGGCGCTGGAGAAACCACCATCACACACACACACACACACACACACACACACACACACACACTAATGAGACTCTTACTCTGGAGGTGGAGAGGCGTTGGTCTGGAGGCGCTGGAGAAACCACCATCACACACACTTGCCCCGGAGCACCGCTCTCCTGCCCCGAGTTCTACTGCCCTGTACAAGTGTCTCTGTAGAGAGAGGCTCTCTCTCTCACACACACACACACACACACACACACACACCCTGTACAAGTGTCTCTGTAGAGAGAGGCTCTCTCTCGCTCTCTCTCGCTCTCACACACACACACACACACCCTGTAGAGAAGTGTCTCTGTAGAAAGAGTCTCTCTCTCACTCTCTCTCTCTCACAGACACACATACACACACACACACACACACACACACACACACACACACACACACACACCCTGTAGAGAAGTGTCTCTGTAGAAAGTGTCTCTCTCTCACTCACACTCACACACACACACACACACACACACACACACACACGCAGCACTGGTTTTTACCACGTGTTCTTCAGCCCCGTGGCTTCTGTTGTCCTAAGTTCTACCAAGCTATGTTCTATTGTCCTAAGTTCTACCAAGCTGTGTTCTATTGTCCTAAGTTCTACCAAGCTGTGTTCTATTGTCCTAAGTTCTACTACCCTGTGTTCTATTGTCCTAAGTTCTACCACCCTGAGTTCTACAACACAGTTTCCTCTGCTCTCTGCCGCTTGTCTCCAGCAACACTCAGCAGAGTTAGCAGTTAGCACATCTGCTACCAAGAAGCCTCTTCAGGGGACTTAGAGGCGTGTTTGGCTACACACACACACACACACACACACACACACACACACACACACACACACATCAAAACCAGCTGACGTGCTTCCCCACTCGGCCTCTGCTGCCCTGCTAGTGTCGGCGTGACAACGCGGCACAATAATGCTCTAATGGTGCTCTCTCATTAGCATACTCTGCTTTAGCATATCAAATGAAGCAGCAGGCCTACCTACTCACACACTCCTGCCCACCTCTCTCTCACACACACACACACACACATACACACATACACAAAAATACATACACATACACATACACACACAACACACACACAAATACATAAACAAACACACTCACTCATCCACTCACTCTTTTTTCAAACCATGTTTTTGCCAGAACTGTCCCTTCACCAATGTACCATTAGGTTGTGGGAATGTTTTTGCCAGAACGGTCCCTTCACCAATGAACCATTAGGTTGTGGGAATGTTTTTGCCAGACCTGTCCCTTGACCAATGCCAGACTCACAGTCCAGTCCCCACACATCTACTGTCATCTGGCCATCAAGACATGAACCCCATCTAGGGCTACAAGTGAACCCCATCTAGGGCTACAAGTGCACCCCATCTAGGGCTACAAGTGCCGCCCTACCTCCTGGCAATCACAAGGCTTCCATTGAGACATTCTGTAGGTTAGTAGATCGAGACGCATTGTTGACAGACACACACCAGTTCAACACACACAGTAACCTATGAGCTGATGAGGAGATCTACAATCTGATGAATTGATCTTAATCAAGCCGGCTGATGAAGGTGGAGTGACAGTTATTTTAAATCTATCTGGTTATGTGAAGGACTGTGAACAGCAATTAGATGCAGAAATGTTTTACAAAAACATACCTGCTGACCAAACTAAGTCTCGTCAGAACATGAGGCATTGCACACTGCATGATTTATTATTCTGGAGAAATTAAAAAAAATGATTTTTAAAATCGACTGTCCAGTTATTCTTACTGTCTAGCTAACTTTTACATGAGTTATTTTGAAGAGAAATGTATTTACATAAATAATGGGCTTACATTTCAAATTGCATTATGGAATCGCTTTGTTGTTTCTTCTATGACTAAACGTATAGAGGGTGAATATTTTTAATTTTGCATTATTATATATTTTTAATGAATTAGCATAACTTTGTAGTTTTACTTCACATTGTAGAGGGATCTTTTGTAAATTATGGTATTATAAAAAAAGAAGAAAAAAAAACTTGATCCAGATGTATAAAAGCAGTAAAAGGGGAGATATAGAGTACAAGGGGGTGAATATAGCCACTGAATGATCTAGTTACAATAACTAGGTCAATGCCCATACAGAGAAATAACATATTATGCAGCTGAACACAGTCAGCTACAAGCACACCTATGTTCAGTAAATGCAGCTGAACATATCAGCTACAAGCACACCTATGTTCAGTAAATGCAGCTGAACATATCAGCTACAAGCACACCTATGTTCAGTAAATGCAGCACCAGGTACAGAGGGGAGAACATGCATTAATACCATTTCATGCTAAAGTTGCCTAAACATAGGAGTAGAAAAGCATAATTTGACAATTGATCTTACTGTAATGCCTTGATTTTAAAAATCAGTAAAAATGAAACCGCTAAGGACACCAATTTTCTTTGTGATTGAAGAATGTATCGTAAATAAATAAATGTTCTTCCTTAAATGCTAGATGGAAGGAAGTATTTGACCCCCTATGTAACCCTATGGGAATTTAACACATAGGGGCAGGCAGATTTTTATTTTTAAAGGCCAGTTATTTCATTGATCCAGGATAGTATGCATCCTGATAAAGTTCCTGATAAACTTGGCCGTTTCCAGTAGGCCTATTACCCTGTTTGATTTGCATTGAGCTCAATGAGCATCAAACAGGCTAATAGGCCAACTGGAAAATCACCATGCCAATCTCTAGCTATGGTGAAGGGTATGTGATGATGTGGGGCTATTTTAATTCCAACGGTAAAGGGAACTTTATCAGGATGCATAATATCCTGGATCCATGAAATTAGCATGGTATCAAATACATGTTCTCCCCAATGTAGGTATCACTATATTTCAAAATATGTCTCAATATTCAATATATTCAGCACAGACTTTCATGCAAGAAATTCAAACATATGTTGGGTTCCGCATAATTACACATTCTTGTATGTATCTATAAAAAATATATTGTAGTTATCTATTCAAATATAAACTCAATGCAGCATAGCCTATCTGAATATTTTTGGGTGGAATATACTTTATCTATTCTCGATAACTTTGACTAAATCTAAGCTAGAGAAGGCCAAACAAATAACATGAATATTTCAGCACAAGAGTCTATTCAGTCTGCCATCTGTTTAGGTGGAGAGAGCAACGCAGACAGGAGACGCAGAACTTCAAAAGGATCACGCCAGCGTCGAGTCAACTACAATAGTTCCTGTATGGAATCGACACGGAAGCATAAACCAGCGATAAGTAACAGTGTTATGGCGCCATCTAGTGGTTACGGAGGTTAACTGTGGAGTCGACACAGAAGCATGAAGCAGCCTTAAGTAACGGTCTTATGGCGCCATCTAGTGGTTACCGGAGGTTAACTGATGGTGTACATCAAAGAATAACCACGAGATGGCAGTATAGGACAACCCACCACGACCACAGCTACCGCTAGATGGCAGCATTTCTGTTTTAACCAAAATTCTCACCCGGATGTGTTGTACCTCGAGAAGGAAGTGCTTTCTCTCGGTACTGGCACGGTCTCATTTCTCCGTTTCTCGTTTAGTTGGTCGGAAGAAACCGCGCACGGAACAGTCCTACCCCGCGTGAGAGAGTGACTGACCACCGTACCCGCCACGATGTCTCGGGGGTCCATAGAAATCCCCCTGCGGGACACAGATGAGGTGAGCAGCTATTTAGTTGTTGCTGTCTGTTGCCGCTGTGTCTTAACTGTAGGAAATGTAGCGACATCAAGCTAACTAACTTGGTTAACAGTTAGCGTCTTCCAACCCGCTAATGTTGGCTAACGTTAGATGCTGGTATTGTATAATGTTATTCTAGTTGCCTTGTTCTCCCGATGCCAAAGCGATGGATATTACAGAGGGAAGTGGTTGGCTAAAGCAACAGTGCCTCGCCGTCATGAAGTGCCGTAACTCACTCTGCCAAGTTTCTTCTGGTGCGTTAACAGCTTGCTGGCTAGCACGCTAACATGTCAACAAGCCATCGACCCGCGGGCGCAGAGCAGCGTCCACTCCGCGCTCCCCTGCGGACCCTTCCCTCGGTGCAGTGATCGCTGCTTGTGCTAGAAGAAGCCCTACTCACTACCTACTGGCTAAACGAGAACGCAGTTGCAGCAGCTACCAGCACTAATCAGTTACCTAGTTTGACCTGTTACCAGTGGTGTAGTCTAGTTAGCGTTAGTGGATATACTGTGATGGAGGAGTTAGCTTTGAGCATGTAAATACGTATCCTTGCCTATTTTCAGTGGGTATACAGAGATGGTGATGCTTTTGATGTGGGTTTACTGCGTAGTCCTGCACATCATGCAGACTACACCGCTGCTTGTCACCGCCTGTGCAATAGGCCCTTATTTATACTCCATCATCCTCCACTACAGTGAATGATGCAGACACTGCAACACTGATTACAGCACACACACACACATCTCTTTATAAACACTGATTAGTACACACACACACACACACACACACACACACACATCTCTTTATAAACACTGATTACAGCACACACACACATCTCTTTATAAACACTGATTAGTACACACACACACACACACATCTCTTGTTAAAGCGCGGCCATGTTCTGGTGTGTGACGTGTGGTTGTGCTGCTGCAGGTGATCGAGTTGGACTTTGACCAGCTGCCCGAGGGAGACGAGGTCATCAGCATCCTGAAGCAGGAGCACACACAGCTGCACATATGGATCGCCCTGGCCGTGAGTGCACCGTGTGTGTGTGTGTGTGTGTGTGTGTGTGTGTGTGTGTGTGTGTGTGTGTGTGTGCAGGAGCACACACAGCTGCACATATGGATCGCCCTGGCCGTGAGTGCACCGTGTGTGTGTGTGTGTGTGTGTGTGTGTGTGTGTGTGTGTGCAGGAGCACACACAGCTGCACATATGGATCGCCCTGGCCGTGAGTGCACCGTGTGTGTGTCTGTTGGGCTCTGTGTGGGTGGGTGTGTGTGTGTGTGTGTGTGAGTTGTGGTCCACAGGTGTGTGTGTGTGTGTGTGCAGTCTGATGTGTGTGTTGTGGTCCACAGCTGGAGTACTACAAGCGGTGTGTGTGTGTGTGTGTGTTGTGGTCCACAGTTGGAGTACTACAAGCTGTGTGTGTGTGTGTGTGTATAACGTGTGTGTGTGTGTTGTGGTCCACAGCTGGAGTACTACAAGCTGTCTGTGTGTGTGTGTGTGTGTGTAACGTGTGTGTGTGTGTTGTGGTCCACAGCTGGAGTACTACAAGCTGTGTGTGTGTGTGTACTCTAACGTGTGTGTGTGTGTTGTGGTCCACAGCTGGAGTACTACAAGCGGTGTGTGTGTGTAACGTGTGTGTGTGTGTACTCTAACGTGTGTGTTGTGGTCCACAGCTGGAGTACTACAAGCAGGGGAAGTGTGTGTGTGTGTGTAACGTGTGTGTGTGTGTGTGTGTGTGTGTGTGGTCCACAGCTGGAGTACTACAAGCAGGGGAAGTGTGTGTGTGTGTAACGTGTGTGTGTGTGTGTGTGTGTGTGTGTGTGTGTGTGGTCCACAGCTGGAGTACTACAAGCAGGGGAAGTGTGTGTGTGTGTGTAACGTGTGTGTGTGTGTGTGTGTGTGTGTGTGTTGTGTGTGTAACGTGTGTGTGTGTGTGTTGTGGTCCACAGCTGGAGTACTACAAGCAGGGGAAGTGTGTGTGTAACGTGTGTGTGTGTGTGTGTGTTGTGGTCCACAGCTGGAGTACTACAAGCAGGGGAAGTGTGTGTAACGTGTGTGTGTGTGTGTGTGTGTGGTCCACAGCTGGAGTACTACAAGCAGGGGAAGTGTGTGTAACGTGTGTGTGTGTGTGTGTGTGTGGTCCACAGCTGGAGTACTACAAGCAGGGGAAGTGTGTGTAACGTGTGTGTGTGTGTGTGTGTGTGGTCCACAGCTGGAGTACTACAAGCAGGGGAAGTGTGTGTAACGTGTGTGTGTGTGTGTGTGTGTGGTCCACAGCTGGAGTACTACAAGCAGGGGAAGTGTGTGTAACGTGTGTGTGTGTAACGTGTGTGTGTATCCACAGCTGGAGTACTACAAGCAGGGGAAGTGTGTGTAACGTGTGTGTGTGTAACGTGTGTGTGTGTGTGTGTGTGTAACGTGTGTGTGTGTAACGTGTGTGTGTGGTCCACAGCTGGAGTACTACAAGCAGGGGAAGTGTGTGTAACGTGTGTGTGTGTGTGTGGTCCACAGCTGGAGTACTACAAGCAGGGGAAGTGTGTGTAACGTGTGTGTGTGTGTGTGTGTGTGGTCCACAGCTGGAGTACTACAAGCAGGGGAAGTGTGTGTAACGTGTGTGTGTGTGTGGTCCACAGCTGGAGTACTACAAGCAGGGGAAGTGTGTGTAACGTGTGTGTGTGTAACGTGTGTGTGTATCCACAGCTGGAGTACTACAAGCAGG
>NC_085014.1:657500-660000 GCF_963854185.1 Sardina pilchardus
CGGTGCTGGCCCATAAGGGCTACTATCGTGAGGCTCGGGATGTGTTTGCTCAGGATGTGTGTGTATATATGTCTCTAAGTGTGTGTGTGTGTGTGTGTGTGTGTGTGTGTGTGTAGGTGCGGTGCTGGCCCATAAGGGTTACTATCGTGAGGCGCGGGACGTGTTTGCTCAGGTGCGGGAGGCCACCGCTGATATGAGTGACGTCTGGCTCAACCTGGCACACATCTACGTGGAGCAGAAACAGTACATCAGTGCTGTGCAGATGGTACACACACACACACACACACACACACACACACACACACACACACACACACACACACACACACACACACACACACACACACACACACACACACACACACACACATCTACGTGGAGCAGAAGCAATACATCAGTGCTGTGCAGATGGTACACACACACACACACACACACACACACACATCTACGTGGAGCAGAAACAGTACATCAGTGCTGTGCAGATGGTACACACACACACACACACACACACACACACACACACACACACACACACACACACACACACACACACACACACACACACACACACACACACACACACATCTACGTGGAGCAGAAGCAATACATCAGTGCTGTGCAGATGGTACACACACACACACACACACACACACACATCTACGTGGAGCAGAAACAGTACATCAGTGCTGTACAGATGGTACACACACACACACACACACACACACACACACACACACACACACACACACACACACACACACACATCTACACATCTACGTAGAGCAGAAACAATACATCAGTGCTGTACAGATAAGCACACACACACTTGTCTCTAACCCGTGTGTGGTTCTGTGTGGTTCTGTGTGGTTCTGTGTGGTTCTGCAGTATGAGAACTGCCTGAAGAAGTTCTATAAGCACCAGAACACGGAGGTGCTGCTGTACCTGTCCAGGGCCTACTTCAAGTGCGGCAAACTACAGGAGTGCAAGCAGACGCTGCTCAAGGTACTGCTCACACACACACGCACGCACGCACGCACGCACGCACGCACGCACGCACGCACGCACGCACGCACGCACACACACACACACACACACACACATGCACACACACACACACACACACACACACACACACACACACACATGCTCACGCACACACACACATATGCACACACACACACACATGCTCATGTAGGCCTGTTACAATAATTAAGTTCTTATGTTAATTGACCCTTCCAGAAGTCCCGCCCTCCATAGTTACTGTTGCTACGCCTGTCAAACTTTCGCACCTTGCCCGTCTATTACAATGGAGGAGACACGGGATTTTTTAAACAAATGTAATTTACAAAGACATCGCACCACACTGAAAGCTCATATTTGGTCACTAGCGAGCTACATCTGTCCTCTGTCAACTACAGTTGCATTTTCAGCTCTGAACAAAACCGTTCATGAGTTATTCAAGCAAAAGTCGAAGGTATGCGTTGTTTTCGATGGTTCCTCCAGGCTAGTACTAATGAAACGGGCGGGGGACAAAACTAGCATAACGTTTTAAGCTATACTTCCATAACGTCAATATTTGACAACATAACATGATTGGTACTTCAAATAGGTATTATTTTAGACAGAATTGCTGACGGGCTATACATACGTCTCGTTGAATGTCTGTTAAGAACTTTTTGCCGCCATCGTGAAACGTATCTCGCGGTTATGGAAATATCACGCAATATGCAAAATTTAAAGTTAGAAAAATACGTATTTCAAACTATATCATGTCTTTATAGTTCTACATGTTATTTTACCGTGCTTTCACGTGTTTGGGGGCACCACACATCCAAATAAATGCCCTTAATGGCCCACAGGCTATGCAGTCTCCATAGGTTAACATGGCAAAAACTCGAAAGCTTGCCAGGCCTTGCTTGCCTAGTTACGGGTTGCTAAGCCACGATTGGCCTGTGGCGGTTTTAGGGCGTGGCTCTGGAAGGGTCAATTATGTCTTGTTGTTCAATATATGAAATTGAGCATAATCGCGCCTGTTGTGTTTTCGGTGTTTAAAGCCACGTCCTAAAATACTGCAACAACTAAAGCATCAACCTAAAGGTCTGTGGGTTCTAATGGGTTCTAAAGGCCTGAGTGCAGTTCTCTGGGTTCTAAAGGCCTGAGTGCAGTTATGCGGGTTCTAAAGGCCCGAGTGCAGGTCTGTGGGTTCTAATGGGTTCTAAAGGCCCGAGTGCAGGTCTGTGGGTTCTAATGGGTTCTAAAGGCCTGAGTGCAGGTCTGTGGGTTCTAACTCCACAGTAAACTCGTTGTGCTGTTGCTAATTAGGCTGGGTCTCCCAATCACAGTGGTTTAAATGGTATTTCTGCATCAAGCAACGCGACAGCAAGATTCTTATTTGATGTAGGTCTAAATCATGTTGTCTACCACTAAATAACCAGTTTGCTTCTCTATTTAAATACCAAATGTTAAAATACTGCTGCTGTAATTTGTGTCATTCTTTTTA
>NC_085014.1:665000-706586 GCF_963854185.1 Sardina pilchardus
ACCTTCAAAACGATACCTATATCTAATGAATTGAACGTCATATTACTGAAATATAAACAATCAAAGGAGTTGAGTTCATCCTGTCATGCCAATAGAAAAACGGAGAAATCTGCCTCTGAAGTTAACCGTCGGCTCAACACTCACGAACGCTTTGTAAGGTCGCCGCTATTACAAGATTTACGGTACTTGTATCAACGACACAGCACACGGATGGCTTGGTGGTTGTCAATGAGTGCATTTACCGTAAATATTGGAATAGAGCGGCAAAAACGAGACGCCTCTAACTTCCTGCTTCCTCTAACTTTCTCACCTCAACAAACTCACGTTTTTAGACTACAAAAGGTCAGTTTTTCGGCGAAATGTATTCACTGCCGTACAGTGTAGACCTCCCACTGTTTCAAAACACTTACAAAAAAAATTCCACGATTTTAGCACAAGTGACATAAATGGCCATTTTTCTCAGAAACGCCTGTTGCGACAAGCGACTGGTTTTGCCGTGGAACGACACATATTTAGAGCGAACTTCAGTCCATTTACACAACTTGGATTACATAGGAGGTCTTTGTTTACAACTGACTATTAAAATACTCAGACTAATGTTTTCTCTCCGTATAACAACGTTACCGTGAAGGAAAAACGCCAGTTTAAGTGTTCTTCTGTCTCTGTTTGCTGCGTTTTAAGCGTTGTTTATGTACGTGCTCCACCTACTAAAAATGACGCAATTCTCGTCACACACTCACCAGTGCCGCTTAAGAAGGGCGGTGATGGGGATGAGTTTGTAATGTGTGTGTGTGCAGCGTAAGAAGGGCGGTGATGGGGATGAGTTTGTAATGTGTGTGTGTGCAGCGTAAGAAGGGCGGTGATGGGGATGAGTTTGTAATGTGTGTGTTCTAATGTGTGTGTGTGTGTGTGTGTGTGTAGCGTAAGAAGGGCGGTGATGGAGACGAATTTGTGAACGACGACTCTGATGAAGATCTGTAATGTGTGTGTGTGTGTGTGTGTGTGTGTGTGTGTGTGTGTGTGCAGCGTAAGAAGGGCGGTGATGGGGACGAGTTTGTAAATGACGACTCTGATGAAGATCTGCCGGTGAAGAGGAAGAAGAAGAGGAGGGCTAGCGGCAGCGACCAGGACGACGGAGACGACAAGCCACGCAAGAGGAGACGCAGGTGTGTGTGTGTGTGTGTGTGTGTGTGTGTGTGTGTGTGTGTGTGTGTGTGTGTGTGTGTGTGTGTGTGTGTGTGTGTGTGTGTGTGTGTGTGTGTGGTGTAGGCGATGCTTTATGTTCCCTTGAATGTCAAAGCTGTATTATCTCTGAGAATATTTGAATCCTTTCTGTAAAGAAATTTGATTGGCGGCTTCAAACAATGACATCAAATGTGTGTGTGTGTGTGTGGTGTGTCTTTTGCAGGCCTCAGCGGGATGAAGAGGGGAGTGATGATGAGGAGGAAGGAGGATCGCGGCCGAAGAAACAACGCAAACCCAAGAAGAAGATGGAGAAGGTCAGATCTAGATACAGAGAGAGATATAGTGGTGGTGTGTGTGTGTGTGTGTGTGTGTGTGTTTGTTTTGCGCAAACTCAAGAAGAAGATTGAGAAGGTCAGAGGGCATGTGTCCAAAAGAAAGGTCATGTGTGTATGTGTGTTTAAAAAGTGGTCTTGTGTGTGTGTCTGTGTGTCTGTGTGTGTGTGTTAAGAATGGTCATACATGTTTGCGTGTGTATGTAAATTGTGAGCACCATACATGTTTAAATGCGTACACATCCTCCTGCCTTGTCTGATGTTTCGACCTGTTTTCAACATGTGTAATATTTGATGTGTGTGTGTGTGTGTGTGTGTGTGTCTCTCCAGGCCAAGCCTGAGCGGATGCCTCCGTCACTCAAAGGGAAGATCAAATCCAAAGCCATCATCTCCTCCTCAGACTCCTCCTCTGACGAGGACGGCCTCAAGATCGCAGAGGACAGGTCAGGATCTGTGTGTGTGTGTGTGTGTGTGTGTGTGTGCGCTGATTGGTATATGCCTTGCTAATACTAAAGATGTATAGTCTTTAGGTATTAAAGAAAAGGGTTGATGCTCATGTTGGTGTGTGTGTGTGTGTGTGTGTGTGTGTGCAGCGTAAGAAGGGCGTTGATGGGGATGAGTTTGTAATGTGTGTGTGTTCTAATGTGTGTGTGTGTGTGTGTGCAGTGTAAGAAGGGTGGTGATGGGTACGAGTTTGTAATGTGTGTCTATACGTGTGTGTGTGTGTGTGTGTAGGAACCCGAGGGACAGTGGTGGTTCTGGCTCTGATGACGAGTGTCTATATGTGTGTGTGTGTGTGTGTGTGTGTGTGTGTAGGAACCCGAGGGACAGTGGTGGTTCTGGCTCTGATGACGAGTGTCTATATGTGTGTGTGTGTGTGTGTGTGTGTGTGTAGGAACCCGAGGGACAGTGGTGGTTCTGGCTCTGATGACGAGTGTCTATATGTGTGTGTGTGTGTGTGTGTGTGTGTGTGTGTGTGTGTGTGTAGGAACCCGAGGGACAGTGGTGGTTCTGGCTCTGATGATGAGTGTCTATATGTGTGTGTGTGTGTGTGTGTGTGTGTGTGTGTGTAGGAACCCGAGGGACAGTGGTGGTTCTGGCTCTGATGATGAGTGTCTATATGTGTGTGTGTGTGTGTGTGTGTGTAGGAACCCGAGGGACAGTGGTGGTTCTGGCTCTGATGACGAGTGTCTATATGTGTGTGTGTGTGTGTGTGTGTGTGTGTGTGTGTGTAGGAACCCGAGGGACAGTGGTGGTTCTGGCTCTGATGACGAGTGTCTATATGTGTGTGTGTGTGTGTGTGTGTGTGTGTGTAGGAACCCGAGGGACAGTGGTGGTTCTGGCTCTGATGACGAGTGTCTATATGTGTGTGTGTGTGTGTGTGTGTGTGTGTAGGAACCCGAGGGACAGTGGTGGTTCTGGCTCTGATGACGAGTGTCTATATGTGTGTGTGTGTGTGTGTGTGTGTGTGTGTGTGTGTGTGTGTAGGAACCCGAGGGACAGTGGTGGTTCTGGCTCTGATGATGAGTGTCTATATGTGTGTGTGTGTGTGTGTGTGTGTGTGTGTGTGTAGGAACCCGAGGGACAGTGGTGGTTCTGGCTCTGATGATGAGTGTCTATATGTGTGTGTGTGTGTGTGTGTGTGTAGGAACCCGAGGGACAGTGGTGGTTCTGGCTCTGATGACGAGTGTCTATATGTGTGTGTGTGTGTGTGTGTGTGTGTGTGTAGGAACCCGAGGGACAGTGGTGGTTCTGGCTCTGATGACGAGTGTCTATATGTGTGTGTGTGTGTGTGTGTGTGTGTGTAGGAACCCGAGGGACAGTGGTGGTTCTGGCTCTGATGACGAGTGTCTATATGTGTGTGTGTGTGTGTGTGTGTGTGTGTGTGTGTGTGTAGGAACCCGAGGGACAGTGGTGGTTCTGGCTCTGATGACGAGGAGCAGCCTCACAAGAAGCGCGTGGCGTCTGACAGCGGCTCGGAGGCGGGCCGTAGCGGCAGCGCCCGCGGGTCCGGCCAATCAGAAGAGGACTCGGGCAGTGAGGTCGGGGCTAAGCGGCGGCGCGTCCAATCAGATTCGGAGTCTGAGAGGAGTCGGCGCAGCGCCTCAGGGAGAGGGTCCGACAGCGAGTCCCCGCCCCCTTCCCCCAGACCCGCCTCCGAGGGATCTCCCCGCCAATCGGAGTCTGAGGCTGAAGCGTCCAATCGCGGGTCAGAAGACAGCGACTGAGAGCCCAGCTGGAGCGCAGTGCCCCCTGTGGTGGCGACTGGTACTGCAGGAATCATGGCCAGCCCTGTGCTGCCGTCGCTGCCTCGTCTGTGTGTGTGTGTGTGTTTGTGTCTTCACACACACACACGCACACTCTCTTTCTGTCTCTCTGTCTGCGTGTGTCTTGTCTTCTCTTCACACACTCTCTCTCTCTCTCTTTCTGATACCAGCAGCTTGTGCATAGTTAACACACACACACACACATGATCACACATCGCCCCACCCCCTTTTGTCATGTGTGAAATTTGATCTGGATTCGTTTGAGATGCCACGTCTGGGATTGTTTTGTTATTACGAGGGGTGTGTGGGATGTTTTCTTTGAGTTTGTTTAGAATGGTAGCAGTCACGAGTAGTGGCCTCAGCAATGGATTTGTACGTTTACTTTCTTTTAATTAAAAGGTTCTCCTGAAAACCTCTCAGCTTCTCATTTCACACAGCCAACAACCACACACTAGGAAGCTGAAGATGCTTCATACAGCCAACAACTAAACACTAGGAAACTGAAGATGCTTCATACAGCCAACAACTACACGCTAGGAAACTGAAGATGCTTCACACAGCCAACAACTACACGCTAGGAAACTGAAGATGCTTCACACAGCCAACAACTACACACTAGGTCTAGGACATTTAATTCAGTTACGCAGCTCTAAAGTATTGTGAGGCGATTAAAAAAGTGAAAAGAAACTGTTGAGAGCTTTTGCTTTATTCATTTTCAAAGTCTCTGATTTATTATCAAGTAAGTTTCAGCGCCCAGTTGAAGTGCTAAGGTGTTGAGCGCGCTTCTCTACTTCTGCAGCTCTCGAGAGCCAATATGCACGCTAGAGGGTCAAACCTAAACGACGGGCTCGACCACTTGAAACATCCGGCTTACAACTATCAACTGAGGTATCAATCACGTTTATTGTCATAGTGTGTGGTCATGCTCAACAGTGAACACTCTACAGAAAGCGTGGAAATGTGAGTACGGAAAAGTATGGAATTTGGAAATGGAAAATGTGTGCGTATTTTGATATTGATAAAGATTTCTGAGATAATGTTTGTTTTGTTTTTTTAAAACCAATTTCAAAAATCAAGCAACACCAAGACAACTGTTAAAGGGATATTCCGCCATTTTTGGAAATAAACTAATTTTCCACCTTCCCTCAAGCAAAACAATCGATATTTACCTTGTTCCCGTTCATCCAGCCATTCTGTGAGTCTGGCGATACAACTTTTAGCTTCAGCCTAGCATAGATCATTGAATCGGATTAGACCGTTAGCTTCTCGCCTGCTAGCATCATCCTTACAAGTGACTAAGATTTCTGGTAATTTTCCCATTTAAAACATGTCTCTTCTCAAGTTAGAACGTGCAATAAGACCAACTGAAAATGAAACCTGGCATTTTTCTAGGCTGATTTGACTTGGAACTACACTCTCATCTGGCGTAATAATCAAGGCAACTTGCAAACTACTGGCACTACTACTGCTTGTTGTCTATGGGGACTATTTTCAGATGCTGCGTACGATATCACTGCGCCCATGGTATGGTTGCAACTTGCCTTGATTATTACGCCAGATGAGAGTGTAGTTCCATGACCTGGGGCCTCATGTACAAAGACTTGCGTGGAATTCTTACTAAAACATTGCGTACGCGAAAATCTGGAAAGAAGCGTACGCACAAAAAAATTCAGATGTATGAAACCATGCGTACGCAGCAATCCACGCAGCTTTCCTTTGTACATCCCAAATAACGTGAAATTAAGCGCACATGCACGAGCATTATACTCCACCCTCTCTCCTCCCTCAATCACACTCATTTTAATATGCTAACTAGAAGGCCACTCGAAAACTCAGACCTCCGCGAAGGCAAAATGGCTTATCCCACAATATTAATAAGAGTTAAAACTCATTTGAGGATCCATCCATTCTCGAACCTGCTACAAAATGTAATAGCCTAATTGAAATCATCAAATCAAAAAAGTTTTAAAAATGATTATCAGCGATTGCGAGGTAGAAGTGCTCTTATCAGACAAAATGGTAAAGATACAGTAGCCTACGGCTTATCATATGTAATTAATAACAAAACAAAAAAACAGTAGTGGCAGAGCGTGGCAGTGGCTACAAGGGTCAGAGACCGTGGCAGATTTGGCCAGTATGCAAGTGACAAGGTTCACATAACGCGGTTTGGTGGGCATTTCAAGCATTACAAAATAACTGCATTAATTAAAAAGTCATTAAATCACTCGTGTCCGAGTAGAACACGCATCGCGCACCCATAGTAGCCTACAAGTTTATCCAGGCTTTGCCACGACGATTTCTTCCTATATTTTGCACAAGTGTTACAACAATAATGTGAATGCTTACTTGAGGAATGTCAAAGTAGCCTTATATGCATTCAGTCAGGGAAATTGCTTCAATTCGCAATAAGCTATTCACGCGGATCATCTTGTCCCATTTGTATTTTGTTTTACTGAAAACTGTCGGAAATATGTGAAAACACCCGGAAAATGTTTTAGACATGGACATATGCGTGAAGCCGACCACATTCATCGCAGATTTCGAGGAAGGAAAGCTCTTCGAAATCTGAAATGTTTGATAAGCAAGTGAATAATCATGTATGGAACTAAATATAGGCACTATCTCTATACGTTTCACTTTAGGCTACCTAATTCTTGATATCCTCTGATAAGACTACAGTTTTAATTGCAGATTTAGGCTGTTGCATAGTATGGTACTATTAACGCATGTTGCATGGCCAATTATCTAGAAACATGCCTATTTCGAAGTGAAATTTTTAATAGCCCACATTTCACAATATGCTGTGCAAATAAAGGCCTTGATTCGTGATCAACTAATGTTGTTGCGCTGCATTGCCTCTATGTGTCGCCAACTGACGATACACACTGGAAATGTGCGTACGCCAGGCATGAAGCTTGCGTGGAGGACCGCACATTCTCACGTTCAAGTCAGTCTTTGTACATCCGGACGTGAGCGTGAGAGTTAGCGTACGCAGCATTTTTGTGCGTACGCGAGCTTTGTACATGAGGCCCCAGGTGTTGGTCATGGTCTAGACTACGGGAAGTAGAAAGTGTCCAACTTTATAGCAGCGTTTGTATCAGGTTTGTATCCCCACCCCTGCTTTCACCGGCAGATCTCGCTGCTGCAAGAGGTGAACTTGAACGTGCCTATTATCAGAGAGGCATAACGAGAGGGATTGATTAACAGTGTGACCTAATGTCAACAGCCAGAAAGAAATCTGTGAGGGGAAACCAATTACTTTAATTAATACGTGCATTAATACTAAGAAACCACAAAATGTGCTACGCTTTGAATTAAAACAAATGAAACAGCTTAAAGGAGAATTCCGGTGTGAAATTGACCTTAACTGTACCGAAACATGTTGAGGAGTACTTACGTTTGTTAAAGAGCCACCTTCGCTCACCCCCGTGCATTCCAAACTCCGCCGTTTTCAGCCGAGCTTGCAGTAGGCTTCAATCTATTAGATTGGGCAAAACATACCCTATGCAGCTAAATCGCTATTTTTAAACCATTAAAAAGGTTCCAAGTAACTCCACACTGCATTGGTAGACTTCTGAGGGTCCTGACATTTAAAACGAGATACTTAGAACTTTGGAAGTGCACAGGAAGTTTATTAAAAAAGACTGCTTATTCAAGCAGTACCTTCATAGAATCTCTCCTTTAATTACTATAAAATGCAGTTCAATTAAAAATTCATATTTTCCCTCTGTGCTTAGTGTTGTCCGTAGGCGTCTGTGGAGACGTTACGCTGAACACTTGTGGCTACACACATAAAACTGCCATGTTTTCTGTTCTAGACTCAAGCAAACTCCAACAGTTCTTCCTGAGGTCTCCCAAACATATATTTTATGATTTCTGAAAGATATTGGAATCATGAGGTGCTTGGTATTTAAGTTTAGAATGTTGCATTTATAGCAAACTTGTGAACTAGGAACACAGCAGGAGGTAAGAGTCTCCAGACACAAATTTCTACATGAACAGAGGAAACCTTCGAGTAAAAGTTTAACATTTAAAACATAGTTTGGTATTGTGATTGGGGAAACAGTACATCCACAAGTTTGGCTCCACAAGTGTATCCACTGGGTTTCACAGACTCCATGGTGTCTGTGTGAAAGACATTTCTATTACTAAGACATTGGTAGAAATTGAATCTGTACACGCCAAAGCTCTGAACCGAAAGGGAGCTATGTACACACCATTGGGGGGTTTGTATTGTCTGATAACATAAGACACAATCATGATAGATAGACCTAACAAACCATGAGGTGGAACATGATTGCTAGAACCTAGCTTCTGGAAGTTCTACATCTCCCATTATAAAATAAAGAGTCTTATGGAAAGCTACTAGGTGCATCAAATATACTTCATGCCCTTGTGGTTACAAGCCAGCAGGTGGTCCAGTGGGTAAGTACAGGTAAGGTCATGTGTGTGAAGCTCTAAAGGTGCCAGGTTCAAATCCCATCCCAGACAGGGACTTGGTGTGCTCTGAAGGAGCTGCACCATGTTGGGACTTGGTGTGCTCTGAAGGAGCTGCACCATGTTATAGTAGAATGCTGTCTGTGAATAGCATTTTATGCTGCAACCTTGTTGTTAAGTTTGGCCACCTGAAAAAAATTATAACCCCCTGTGTGTGTACTGGATTTCTTCGGGGGGCCAAGTAAGCCCCCCCATCTCTTTCTCCTTGAAGGTCCATCTTCTGCCACTCTCCTGGGATTCATCTTTGGCTCCTTCCTGCCCTCTGCCTCCATGGAGCTTTCACCACAGGTCCTCTCCTGGCAGAGCTGGGGATCGAACCCATGACCTTGAGGATGGTGATCCCTGATGCTACCGCTGCACCAATGGCTCCTCCGGCAGCTTCCATTTCCCATCATACATATCTAGTGATCCCTACAAAGGCTGGTTAGAGGAACAGTATCTACTATAAACCATGTGATATTTAATTAGCAGGTTAAAGGAGAAACAGAACTGTTTTTCTCCTGCAAAATGAAACTTTACCTACAAAACAATGTCATTGCTCATCAAAATGGTCTTTTGTTCTCAAAAGACAAACTCAAACCATCATATGACTAGACATTATATGAATCAGTTGAACACTGATGTGCTCAATGTAAAACACTTCTTCTCCATTCATCATAATGACTTATGCCTTTTTTGTTCAGAGTTACCCTACAAACAGTAGATAAGCTGATACAATAAGTTGATATGCTTGCCCTATCAATATTTTGAAATATCTCATTGTTTTCTATTATTTTTCTTTGAATTTGCCGTAGGCTAATGATATGGTGTTATTTCAGGGTGCTTGCTCTTTTGTCAACTAAAAATTCCAGACTTTTTCCAACCTTTTTCCAAACGTATAATTTTTTCTTCAAGACCTCAACATTTTGTAGTTTTGAGAGTCAGGCTGCCAACACGCAATAATTATTACTCTCTAATAGTAGTATAATGAGATGTAATGCAGATTGTAACCATACCGAGACCCCCATGGTAGGACCATCTCCCAAAGACCCTCTCAGATGCCCATGGCAGGATCGACCTACCCCACCCCTTGATTCAACACTAACTGGACTAGAGTTGCTCGATTATGGTAACAATCATTATCACGATTATTTTGTTCAATATTGACATCACGATTATTAAACGTGATTACTCAGTGATTTTGGAACTATCATCCATATTCAAAAAAATACATTTTTGAACATTTTAAATTGATTGTTTAAATATAATCCAACAGGGAAAAAAACATGTAAACTCAAGAAAAAAGGATCTTTTTACATCATATTGAATATCATATTGGATATCGCCTCTGCAAAATCTATGGACATCCTGTAGCCTATCTACTGCATGGGTCAGCCACTTGAGGTGTGGAACTGCACAGGTTTCTTCCCATCACTAACCAAGGTTTCTTCCCATCACTGAATTGAATTGAGTTGAATTAATGAAGACAATCTTGAATCTTGAACAGACTTGAGAGACTGATATCTAGAGATCATCCTAGATGAGGTTTAAAAAGAAAAACATTGCAAAAATCCTTGTAATGTTTTAGAAAACACTGCCATGAAATTATTTTGATTGCAAATGAAAAAAAAAGAAAATGAAATCGCAAAAGTCGCAAAATTCTGGAGGGTGTCAGTCATGTTCAGTCTGCGTACTTGCATCAGTTCTTCATGAGCTACACTTCAAGACTTTTCCAAGACTTTTCTACAAAAACTTTTCAAGGTCTGGAAAAAGGCACTTTAAAATTCCATACTTTTTAAGACTTTCAAGACTTGAGCAAGCACCATGTATTTTCTAGGACCATGTTAATTATTTCAGTTTCCTGTTCAGGAGACAGAAGCCCTTGTGTTGGTCATCTTTCAGCTGCCAAACAAATAGTAAAATACTGTAAACTGTGTAGGAATACAAAGTAGGAATACTTTTCCCAAATACTTGAAACACACTTTATCTTTACAGTCCTACAGAACAGCCCACAGGCAATACTTCACTACTGTGCTCATTGAGCTGTATTGTACTGTACGGTACTGTACTGTATTGATATGCAGCATTGCAATGTTCTAGTGGCTCGGATCTCATCGGAGATTACGGTCCTTGGCCTCCTCGTCCTCCTCCTCTTACTCTCACTCCTCTGGCTCTGCCTCTGCCTGTACTACTACTGTAATACTAAAGCCCTGATTGATAATTGTAAAACTGTGTGACAGGTGTTTGCCCATCTGATGAGTCAGTGTGCATGGTAGGGCAGTTGGCTTTAGAATTGGAATGGCAGTGTGTTCCTTGTGAAAACAAGAGATTGTCTTCGTAAAAAGTGAGAGAATTGTGTGTAGTGTTTTAAACTGTGTTTTAGAGCAGCAATTTGAGTGTGAAGCAGAAATTGTGCTTATAATTGAGCAGAATTGGTTCAGGAGGTTGGTTGGTGCATGAGTTACATATCATGGCCATTGTGTCTGCAGTACTAGAAGACGCGTGTACACAATGGAGAAAACCGCTAAGATAGGAGAGAGTCCCTGGAGCTCTGCTGTCATCATGTTGCTGCTGTGGTGCCCACTTATGTAGAGGTGCTGCTGTGGTGTAGAGGTGTAGAGGTGCTGCTGTGGTGTAGAGGTGCTGCTGTGCTGTAGAGGTGCTGCTGTGGTGTAGAGGTGTTGCTGTGGTGTAGAGGTGTTGCTGTGGTGTAGAGGTGTAGAGGTGCTGCTGTGGTGTAGAGGTGCTGCTGTGGTGTAGAGGTGTAGAGGTGTAGAGGTGCTGCTGTGGTGTAGAGGTGTAGAGGTGCTGCTGTGGTGTAGAGGTGCTGCTGTGCTGTAGAGGTGCTGCTGTGGTGTAGAGGTGCTGCTGTGCTGTAGAGGTGTAGAGGTGCTGCTGTGGTGTAGAGGTGCTGCTGTGGTGTAGAGGTGCTGCTGTGGTGTAGAGGTGGTGTAGAGGTGCTGCTGTGGTGTAGAGGTGTAGAGGTGCTGCTGTGCTGTAGAGGTGTAGAGGTGCTGCTGTGCTGTAGAGGTGCTGCTGTGATGTAGAGGTGTAGAGGTGCTGCTGTGGTGTAGAGGTGTAGAGGTGTAGAGGTGTAGAGGTGTAGAGGTGTAGAGGTGCTGCTGTGCTGTAGAGGTGTAGAGGTGCTGCTGTGCTGTAGAGGTGCTGCTGTGATGTAGAGGTGTAGAGGTGCTGCTGTGGTGTAGAGGTGTAGAGGTGTAGAGGTGTAGAGGTGTAGAGGTGTAGAGGTGCTGCTGTGCTGTAGAGGTGCTGCTGTGGTGTAGAGGTGCTGCTGTGCTGTAGAGGTGTAGAGGTGCTGCTGTGGTGTAGAGGTGCTGCTGTGGTGTAGAGGTGCTGCTGTGGTGTAGAGGTGGTGTAGAGGTGCTGCTGTGGTGTAGAGGTGTAGAGGTGCTGCTGTGCTGTAGAGGTGTAGAGGTGCTGCTGTGCTGTAGAGGTGCTGCTGTGATGTAGAGGTGTAGAGGTGCTGCTGTGGTGTAGAGGTGTAGAGGTGCTGCTGTGGTGTAGAGGTGTAGAGGTGTAGAGGTGTAGAGGTGCTGCTGTGGTGTAGAGGTGGTGTAGAGGTGCTGCTGTGGTGTAGTGGTGTAGAGGTGCTGCTGTGCTGTAGAGGTGCTGCTGTGCTGTAGAGGTGTAGAGGTGCTGCTGTGGTGTAGAGGTGTAGAGGTGCTGTAGAGGTGCTGCTGTGGTGTAGAGGTGGTGTAGAGGTGCTGCTGTGGTGTAGAGGTGGTGTAGAGGTGCTACTGTGCTGTAGAGGTGCTGCTGTGGTGTAGAGGTGGTGTAGAGGTGCTGCTGTGCTGTAGAGGTGCTGCTGTGGTGTAGAGGTGCTGCTGTGGTGTAGAGGTGCTGCTGTGGTGTAGAGGTGCTGCTGTGGTGTAGAGGTGGTGTAGAGGTGCTGCTGTGGTGTAGAGGTGGTGCTGTGGTGTAGAGGTGCTGCTGTGGTGTAGAGGTGTAGAGGTGCTGCTGTGGTGTAGAGGTGCTGCTGTGGTGTAGAGGTGCTGCTGTGGTGTAGAGGTGTAGAGGTGTAGAGGTGCTGCTGTGGTGTAGTGGTGGTGTAGAGGTGCTGCTGTGGTGTAGAGGTGCTGCTGTGGTGTAGAGGTGCTGCTGTGGTGTAGTGGTGCTGCTGTGGTGTAGAGGTGTAGAGGTGCTGCTGTGGTGTAGAGGTGCTGCTGTGGTGTAGAGGTGTAGAGGTGCTACTGTGCTGTAGAGGTGCTGCTGTGGTGTAGAGGTGTAGAGGTGCTGCTGTGGTGTAGAGGTGTGGAGGTGCTGCTGTGGTGTAGAGGTGCTGCTGTGCTGTAGAGGTGCTGCTGTGCTGTAGAGGTGCTGCTGTGGTGTAGAGGTGCTGCTGTGGTGTAGAGGTGCTGCTGTGGTGTAGAGGTGTAGAGGTGCTGCTGTGGTGTAGAGGTGCTGCTGTGCTGTAGAGGTGGTGTAGAGGTGCTGCTGTGGTGTAGAGGTGTAGAGGTGCTGCTGTGGTGTAGAGGTGCTGCTGTGGTGTAGAGGTGCTGCTGTGGTGTAGAGGTGCTGCTGTGGTGTAGAGGTGCTGCTGTGGTGTAGAGGTGCTGCTGTGGTGCTGCTGTGGTGTAGAGGTGCTGCTGTGGTGTAGAGGTGTAGAGGTGCTGCTGTGCTGTAGAGGTGCTGCTGTGGTGTAGAGGTGCTGCTGTGGTGTAGAGGTGTAGAGGTGCTGCTGTGGTGTAGAGGTGCTGCTGTGGTGTAGAGGTGTAGAGGTGCTGCTGTGGTGTAGAGGTGCTGCTGTGGTGTAGAGGTGCTGCTGTGGTGTAGAGGTGTAGAGGTGCTGCTGTGCTGTAGAGGTGCTGCTGTGGTGTAGAGGTGTAGAGGTGCTGCTGTGCTGTAGAGGTGCTGCTGTGGTGTAGAGGTGTAGAGGTGCTGCTGTGGTGTAGAGGTGTAGAGGTGCTGCTGTGCTGTAGAGGTGCTGCTGTGGTGTAGAGGTGTAGAGGTGCTGCTGTGCTGTAGAGGTGCTGCTGTGGTGTAGAGGTGTAGAGGTGCTGCTGTGGTGTAGAGGTGTAGAGGTGCTGCTGTGCTGTAGAGGTGCTGCTGTGGTGTAGAGGTGTAGAGGTGCTGCTGTGGTGTAGAGGTGTAGAGGTGCTGCTGTGCTGTAGAGGTGCTGCTGTGGTGTAGAGGTGTAGAGGTGCTGCTGTGCTGTAGAGGTGTAGAGGTGCTGCTGTGGTGTAGAGGTGTAGAGGTGCTGCTGTGGTGTAGAGGTGCTGCTGTGGTGTAGAGGTGCTGCTGTGGTGTAGAGGTGCTGCTGTGGTGTAGAGGTGCTGCTGTGCTGTAGAGGTGCTGCTGTGGTGTAGAGGTGTAGAGGTGCTGCTGTGGTGTAGAGGTGTAGAGGTGCTGCTGTGGTGTAGAGGTGCTGCTGTGGTGTAGAGGTGCTGCTGTGGTGTAGAGGTGCTGCTGTGCTGTAGAGGTGCTGCTGTGGTGTAGAGGTGTTGCTGTGGTGTAGAGGTGTTGCTGTGGTGTAGAGGTGCTGCTGTGGTGTAGAGGTGTAGAGGTGCTGCTGTGGTGTAGAGGTGCTGCTGTGGTGTAGAGGTGCTGCTGTGGTGTAGAGGTGTAGAGGTGCTGCTGTGGTGTAGAGGTGTAGAGGTGCTGCTGTGCTGCTGTGGTGTAGAGGTGTAGAGGTGTAGAGGTGTAGAGGTGCTGCTGTGGTGTAGAGGTGCTGCTGTGGTGTAGAGGTGTAGAGGTGTAGAGGTGTAGAGGTGCTGCTGTGGTGTAGAGGTGGTGTAGAGGTGCTGCTGTGGTGTAGTGGTGTAGAGGTGCTGCTGTGGTGTAGAGGTGCTGCTGTGCTGTAGAGGTGTAGAGGTGCTGCTGTGGTGTAGAGGAGCTGCTGTGGTGTAGAGGTGCTGCTGTGGTGTAGAGGTGTAGAGGTGCTGCTGTGGTGTAGAGGTGCTGCTGTGATGCCCACTTATGTAGAGGTGGCTTTCCTACTGATCAGCCAGAGAAGCATTTGAAGAGAACATTTTAATGTGAACATTTTAACACACACACACACACACACACACAACAAAAAACAAACTAAAAACAACTATTTACAATTGGGGTGTCCAGGGCTCTTCCTCTTCTCCTCCACTCACGTTGAGAATGTAGCCCTCCTCATCTCCTCCTCCTCCTCCTCTCCTCTTCCTCTTCTCCTCCACTCACGTTGAGAATGTAGCCCTCCTCATCTCCTCCTCCTCCTCCTCTCCTCCTCCTCTCCCCTGTGGAGGTGTAGCTCTCCTCCTCCTCTTCCTCCTCCTGGGCCGTGTTGGCCTGGTGCACCTCCTGTCCGCCGTCTCCACGCTGGCACATGCTGTCTCTGGTGCCGGTGCTGTGCACTATCTTTGCCTGGATAGAAAAGAAGAAAAAGGCTACGTGTGTGCATGTGTGTGAGTGTTTGTCTCTCTGTGTGTGTGTGTGTGTGTGTGTGTGTGTGTGTGTGTGTGTGTGTGTGTGTGTGACAACACTGTGCATGTTCCACAGCACACCAGGTGCACTGCCATGTTCCACACGGTCATGTTCCACACGTTCATGTTCCACAGCACACCAGGTGCACTGCCATGTTCCACACGGTCATGTTCCACACGGTCATGTTCCACACGTTCATGTTCCACAGCACACCTGGTGCACTGCCATGTTCCACACGGTCATGTTCCACAGCACACCTGGTGCACTGCCATGTTCCACACGGTCATGTTCCACAGCACACCTGGGCGATGGCCGTAGGGCCACAATGAAGGCGGTGAAGAGGCCGTAGAAACGCGCCCTCTCTGCATTGCCCACCTTCACCTCCAGCACGTCTAAAAGGGCAATGTGGCAAAAGAGACAACACCATGGAGCCAAACACACACACACGCTGTGTAGGAGGAAAAGTCACTTTAGCGGTTTGGAGAGACAGAGAGACCAAAAGACAGTTACACACTTACCCAGAGCCCCGGGACAGACGCCACCGCCAGTTCCCAGCAGCTGACCGCGGTGGCCGGCGACATCACATGGGCCATCTTCCGCCTCCTCACCCTTTTTCTTCGTGTCTTTAAACACTTTTCCAAGATTCTGCTGGGAGGAGGGTCGAGATGATTGTCTGTTGGAGGAGGAGGAGGAGGGACGAGATGGTTGGCTGTTGGAGGAGGAGGAGGAGGAGGAGGAGGGACGAGATGGTTGGCTGTTGGAGGAGGAGGAGGAGGAGGAGGGTCGAGATGGTTGGCTGTTGGAGGAGGAGGAGGAGGGACGAGATGGTTGGCTGTTGGAGGAGGAGGAGGGGCAAGATGGTTGGCTGTTGGAGGAGGAGGAGGGGCAAGATGGTTGGCTGTTGGAGGAGGAGGAGGAGGGACGAGATGGTTGGCTGTTGGAGGAGGAGGAGGAGGGACGAGATGGTTGGCTGTTGGAGGAGGAGGAGGGACGAGATGGTTGGCTGTTGGAGGAGGAGGAGGAGGAGGAGGAGGGACGAGACGGTTGGCTGTTGGAGGAGGAGGAGGGACATGATGGTTGGCTGTTGGAGGAGGAGGAGGGACGTGATGGTTGGCTGTTGGAGGAGGAGGAGGAGGAGGAGGGACGAGATGGTTGGCTGTTGGAGGAGGAGGAGGGACGAGATGATTGGCTGTTGAAGGAGGAGGAGGAGGGACGTGATGGAATATAGAATAGAATAGAATAGAATATATACTTTTTTGATCCCGTGAGGGAAATTCAGTTCTCTGCATTTAACCCAATTTAACCGAATTAGTGAACACACAGCACACAGTGAACACACAGTGAGGTGAATCACACAACCCAGAGCAGTGAGCTGCCTGCCCAACCAGCGGCGCTCGGGGAGCGGTGAGGGGTTAGGTGCCTTGCTCAAGGGCACTTCAGCCGTGGTGGACTGGTCGGGGATCGAACCGGCAACCCTCCGGTTACAAGCCCGATGCGCTAACCAGTACACCACGGCTGCCCCCAATGATGGTTGGCTGTTGGAGGAGGAGGAGGGGCGAGATGGTTGGCTGTTGGAGGAGGAGGAGGGACGAGATGGTTGGCTGTTGGAGGAGGAGGAGGAGGAGGAGGGACGTGATGGTTGGCTGTTGGAGGAGGAAGAGGAGGAGGAGGGACGTGATGGTTGGCTGTTGGAGGAGGAGGAGGGACGAGATGATTGGCTGTTGGAGGAGGAGGAGGAGGGGCGAGATGGTTGGCTGTTGGAGGAGGAGGAGGGACGTGATGGTTGGCTGTTGGAGGAGGAGGAGGAGGAGGAGGAGGAGGAGGAGGAGGGACGTAATGGTTGGCTGTTGGAGGAGGAGGAGGAGGAGGAGGAGGGACGTAATGGTTGGCTGTTGGAGGAGGAGGAGGAGGAGGAGGGACGAGATGATTGGCTGTTGGAGGAGGAGGAGGAGGAGGAGGGACGAGATGGTTGGCTGTTGGAGGAGGAGGAGGAGGAGGAGGGACGAGATGGTTGGCTGTTGGAGGAGGAGGAGGGGCAAGATGGTTGGCTGTTGGAGGAGGAGGAGGAGGGACGAGATGGTTGGCTGTTGGAGGAGGAGGAGGGACGAGATGGTTGGCTGTTGGAGGAGGAGGAGGAGGGACGAGATGGTTGGCTGTTGGAGGAGGAGGAGGAGGGACGAGATGGTTGGCTGTTGGAGGAGGAGGAGGGACGAGATGATTGGCTGTTGGAGGAGGAGGAGGAGGGGCGAGATGGTTGGCTGTTGGAGGAGGAGGGGCAAGATGGTTGGCTGTTGGAGGAGGAGGAGGAGGGGCAAGATGATTGGCTGTTGGAGGAGGAGGAGGGACGTGATGGTTGGCTGTTGGAGGAGGAGGAGGAGGGGCAAGATGGTTGGCTGTTGGAGGAGGAGGAGGGACGTGATGGTTGGCTGTTGGAGGAGGAGGAGGGACGAGATGATTGGCTGTTGAAGGAGGAGGAGGAGGGACGTGATGGAATATAGAATAGAATAGAATAGAACATATACTTTTTTGATCCCATGAGGGAAATTCAGTTCTCTGCATTTAACCCAATTTAACCGAATTAGTGAACACACAGCACACAGTGAACACACAGTGAGGTGAATCACACAACCCAGAGCAGTGAGCTGCCTGCCCAACCAGCGGCGCTCGGGGAGCGGTGAGGGGTTAGGTGCCTTGCTCAAGGGCACTTCAGCCGTGGTGGACTGGTCGGGGATCGAACCGGCAACCCTCCGGTTACAAGCCCGATGCGCTAACCAGTACACCACGGCTGCCCCCAATGATGGTTGGCTGTTGGAGGAGGAGGAGGGGCGAGATGGTTGGCTGTTGGAGGAGGAGGAGGAGGAGGAGGGACGTGATGGTTGGCTGTTGGAGGAGGAGGAGGGACGAGATGATTGGCTGTTGGAGGAGGAGGAGGAGGGGCGAGATGGTTGGCTGTTGGAGGAGGAGGAGGGACGTGATGGTTGGCTGTTGGAGGAGGAGGAGGAGGAGGAGGAGGAGGAGGAGGAGGGACGTAATGGTTGGCTGTTGGAGGAGGAGGAGGAGGAGGAGGGACGTAATGGTTGGCTGTTGGAAGAGGAGGAGGAGGAGGAGGAGGGACGTAATGGTTGGCTGTTGGAGGAGGAGGAGGAGGAGGAGGGACGAGATGGTTGGCTGTTGGAGGAGGAGGAGGAGGGACGAGATGGTTGGCTGTTGGAGGAGGAGGAGGAGGAGGAGGGACGAGATGGTTGGCTGTTGGAGGAGGAGGAGGAGGAGGAGGGACGAGATGGTTGGCTGTTGGAGGAGGAGGAGGGGGAGGAGGGACGAGATGGTTGGCTGTTGGAGGAGGAGGAGGGGCGAGATGATTGGCTGTTGGAGGAGGAGGAGGAGGGGCAAGATGATTGGCTGTTGGAGGAGGAGGAGGAGGGGCAAGATGGTTGGCTGTTGGAGGAGGAGGAGGGACGTGATGGTTGGCTGTTGGAGGAGGAGGAGGGACGAGATGATTGGCTGTTGAAGGAGGAGGAGGAGGGACGTGATGGAATATAGAATAGAATAGAATAGAATATATACTTTTTTGATCCCGTGAGGGAAATTCAGTTCTCTGCATTTAACCCAATTTAACCGAATTAGTGAACACACAGCACACAGTGAACACACAGTGAGGTGAATCACACAACCCAGAGCAGTGAGCTGCCTGCCCAACCAGCGGCGCTCGGGGAGCGGTGAGGGGTTAGGTGCCTTGCTCAAGGGCACTTCAGCCGTGGTGGACTGGTCGGGGATCGAACCGGCAACCCTCCGGTTACAAGCCCGATGCGCTAACCAGTACACCACGGCTGCCCCCAATAATGGTTGGCTGTTGGAGGAGGAGGAGGGGCAAGATGGTTGGCTGTTGGAGGAGGAGGAGGGACGAGATGGTTGGCTGTTGGAGGAGGAGGAGGAGGAGGAGGGACGTGATGGTTGGCTGTTGGAGGAGGAAGAGGAGGAGGAGGGACGTGATGGTTGGCTGTTGGAGGAGGAGGAGGGACGAGATGATTGGCTGTTGGAGGAGGAGGAGGAGGGGCGAGATGGTTGGCTGTTGGAGGAGGAGGAGGGACGTGATGGTTGGCTGTTGGAGGAGGAGGAGGAGGAGGAGGGACGAGATGGTTGGCTGTTGGAGGAGGAGGAGGAGGAGGAGGGACGAGATGGTTGGCTGTTGGAGGAGGAGGAGGAGGAGGAGGGACGAGATGGTTGGCTGTTGGAGGAGGAGGAG
The DNA here is from genome assembly GCF_963854185.1 of Sardina pilchardus. Taxonomy (NCBI): domain Eukaryota; kingdom Metazoa; phylum Chordata; class Actinopteri; order Clupeiformes; family Clupeidae; genus Sardina; species Sardina pilchardus. The sequence continues at coordinate 683,918 of NC_085014.1, forward strand.
GGGCAAGATGGTTGGCTGTTGGAGGAGGAGGAGGAGGGACGAGATGGTTGGCTGTTGGAGGAGGAGGAGGAGGGACGAGATGGTTGGCTGTTGGAGGAGGAGGAGGAGGGACGTGATGGTCGGCTGTTGGAGGAGGAGGAGGAGGAGGAGGGACGAGATGGTTGGCTGTTGGAGGAGGAGGAGGGACGAGATGGTTGGCTGTTGGAGGAGGAGGAGGAGGAGGAGGGACGAGATGGTTGGCTGTTGGAGGAGGAGGAGGAGGAGGAGGGACGAGATGGTTGGCTGTTGGAGGAGGAGGAGGGGCAAGATGGTTGGCTGTTGGAGGAGGAGGAGGAGGGACGAGATGGTTGGCTGTTGGAGGAGGAGGAGGAGGGACGTGATGGTTGGCTGTTGGAGGAGGAGGAGGAGGAGGAGGGACGAGATGGTTGGCTGTTGGAGGAGGAGGAGGGACGAGATGGTTGGCTGTTGGAGGAGGAGGAGGAGGAGGAGGGACGAGATGGTTGGCTGTTGGAGGAGGAGGAGGGACGAGATGGTTGGCTGTTGGAGGAGGAGGAGGAGGAGGAGGGACGAGATGGTTGGCTGTTGGAGGAGGAGGAGGGACGAGATGATTGGCTGTTGGAGGAGGAGGAGGAGGGGCGAGATGGTTGGCTGTTGGAGGAGGAGGGGCAAGATGGTTGGCTGTTGGAGGAGGAGGAGGAGGGGCAAGATGATTGGCTGTTGGAGGAGGAGGAGGGACGTGATGGTTGGCTGTTGGAGGAGGAGGAGGAGGGGCAAGATGGTTGGCTGTTGGAGGAGGAGGAGGGACGTGATGGTTGGCTGTTGGAGGAGGAGGAAGGACGAGATGATTGGCTGTTGAAGGAGGAGGAGGAGGGACGTGATGGAATATAGAATAGAATAGAATAGAATATATACTTTTTTGATCCCATGAGGGAAATTCAGTTCTCTGCATTTAACCCAATTTAACCGAATTAGTGAACACACAGCACACAGTGAACACACAGTGAGGTGAATCACACAACCCAGAGCAGTGAGCTGCCTGCCCAACCAGCGGCGCTCGGGGAGCGGTGAGGGGTTAGGTGCCTTGCTCAAGGGCACTTCAGCCGTGGTGGACTGGTCGGGGATCGAACCGGCAACCCTCCGGTTACAAGCCCGATGCGCTAACCAGTACACCACGGCTGCCCCCAATAATGGTTGGCTGTTGGAGGAGGAGGAGGGGCGAGATGGTTGGCTGTTGGAGGAGGAGGAGGGACGAGATGGTTGGCTGTTGGAGGAGGAGGAGGAGGAGGAGGGACGTGATGGTTGGCTGTTGGAGGAGGAAGAGGAGGAGGAGGGACGTGATGGTTGGCTGTTGGAGGAGGAGGAGGGACGAGATGATTGGCTGTTGGAGGAGGAGGAGGAGGGGCGAGATGGTTGGCTGTTGGAGGAGGAGGAGGGACGTGATGGTTGGCTGTTGGAGGAGGAGGAGGAGGAGGAGGGACGAGATGGTTGGCTGTTGGAGGAGGAGGAGGAGGAGGAGGGACGAGATGGTTGGCTGTTGGAGGAGGAGGAGGAGGAGGAGGGACGAGATGGTTGGCTGTTGGAGGAGGAGGAGGGGCAAGATGGTTGGCTGTTGGAGGAGGAGGAGGAGGGACGAGATGGTTGGCTGTTGGAGGAGGAGGAGGAGGGACGAGATGGTTGGCTGTTGGAGGAGAAGGAGGAGGGACGTGATGGTCGGCTGTTGGAGGAGGAGGAGGAGGAGGAGGGACGAGATGGTTGGCTGTTGGAGGAGGAGGAGGGACGAGATGGTTGGCTGTTGGAGGAGGAGGAGGAGGAGGAGGGACGAGATGGTTGGCTGTTGGAGGAGGAGGAGGGACGAGATGGTTGGCTGTTGGAGGAGGAGGAGGAGGAGGAGGAGGAGGGGCAAGATGGTTGGCTGTTGGAGGAGGAGGAGGAGGGGCAAGATGATTGGCTGTTGGAGGAGGAGGAGGGACGTGATGGTTGGCTGTTGGAGGAGGAGCAGGAGGGGCAAGATGGTTGGCTGTTGGAGGAGGAGGAGGGACGTGATGGTTGGCTGTTGGAGGAGGAGGAGGGACGAGATGATTGGCTGTTGAAGGAGGAGGAGGAGGGACGTGATGGAATATAGAATAGAATAGAATAGAATATATACTTTTTTGATCCCGTGAGGGAAATTCAGTTCTCTGCATTTAACCCAATTTAACCGAATTAGTGAACACACAGCACACAGTGAACACACAGTGAGGTGAATCACACAACCCAGAGCAGTGAGCTGCCTGCCCAACCAGCGGCGCTCGGGGAGCGGTGAGGGGTTAGGTGCCTTGCTCAAGGGCACTTCAGCCGTGGTGGACTGGTCGGGGATCGAACCGGCAACCCTCCGGTTACAAGCCCGATGCGCTAACCAGTACACCACGGCTGCCCCCAATGATGGTTGGCTGTTGGAGGAGGAGGAGGGGCGAGATGGTTGGCTGTTGGAGGAGGAGGAGGAGGAGGAGGGACGTGATGGTTGGCTGTTGGAGGAGGAGGAGGAGGAGGAGGGACGTGATGGTTGGCTGTTGGAGGAGGAGGAGGGACGAGATGATTGGCTGTTGGAGGAGGAGGAGGAGGGGCAAGATGGTTGGCTGTTGGAGGAGGAGGAGGAGGGGCAAGATGGTTGGCTGTTGGAGGAGGAGGAGGAGGGACGAGATGGTTGGCTGTTGGAGGAGGAGGAGGGACGAGATGGTTGGCTGTTGGAGGAGGAGGAGGAGGAGGAGGGACGTGATGGTTGGTTGTTGGAGGAGGAGGAGGAGGAGGAGGGACGTGATGGTTGGCTGTTGGAGGAGGAGGAGGGACGAGATGATTGGCTGTTGGAGGAGGAGGAGGAGGGGCAAGATGGTTGGCTGTTGGAGGAGGAGGAGGAGGGGCAAGATGGTTGGCTGTTGGAGGAGGAGGAGGGACGTGATGGTTGGCTGTTGGAGGAGGAGGAGGGACGAGATGATTGGCTGTTGAAGGAGGAGGAGGAGGGACGTGATGGTTGGCTGTTGGAGGAGGAAGAGGAGGAGGAGGGACGTGATGGTTGGCTGTTGGAGGAGGAGGAGGGACGAGATGATTGGCTGTTGGAGGAGGAGGAGGAGGGGCGAGATGGTTGGCTGTTGGAGGAGGAGGAGGGACGTGATGGTTGGCTGTTGGAGGAGGAGGAGGAGGAGGAGGGACGAGATGGTTGGCTGTTGGAGGAGGAGGAGGAGGAGGAGGGACGAGATGGTTGGCTGTTGGAGGAGGAGGAGGAGGAGGAGGGACGAGATGGTTGGCTGTTGGAGGAGGAGGAGGGGCAAGATGGTTGGCTGTTGGAGGAGGAGGAGGAGGGACGAGATGGTTGGCTGTTGGAGGAGGAGGAGGAGGGACGTGATGGTTGGCTGTTGGAGGAGGAGGAGGAGGAGGAGGGACGAGATGGTTGGCTGTTGGAGGAGGAGGAGGGACGAGATGGTTGGCTGTTGGAGGAGGAGGAGGAGGAGGAGGGACGAGATGGTTGGCTGTTGGAGGAGGAGGAGGGACGAGATGGTTGGCTGTTGGAGGAGGAGGAGGAGGAGGAGGGACGAGATGGTTGGCTGTTGGAGGAGGAGGAGGGACGAGATGATTGGCTGTTGGAGGAGGAGGAGGAGGGGCGAGATGGTTGGCTGTTGGAGGAGGAGGGGCAAGATGGTTGGCTGTTGGAGGAGGAGGAGGAGGGGCAAGATGATTGGCTGTTGGAGGAGGAGGAGGGACGTGATGGTTGGCTGTTGGAGGAGGAGGAGGAGGGGCAAGATGGTTGGCTGTTGGAGGAGGAGGAGGGACGTGATGGTTGGCTGTTGGAGGAGGAGGAGGGACGAGATGATTGGCTGTTGAAGGAGGAGGAGGAGGGACGTGATGGAATATAGAATAGAATAGAATAGAATATATACTTTTTTGATCCCATGAGGGAAATTCAGTTCTCTGCATTTAACCCAATTTAACCGAATTAGTGAACACACAGCACACAGTGAACACACAGTGAGGTGAATCACACAACCCAGAGCAGTGAGCTGCCTGCCCAACCAGCGGCGCTCGGGGAGCGGTGAGGGGTTAGGTGCCTTGCTCAAGGGCACTTCAGCCGTGGTGGACTGGTCGGGGATCGAACCGGCAACCCTCCGGTTACAAGCCCGATGCGCTAACCAGTACACCACGGCTGCCCCCACTGATGGTTGGCTGTTGGAGGAGGAGGAGGGGCGAGATGGTTGGCTGTTGGAGGAGGAGGAGGAGGAGGAGGGACGTGATGGTTGGCTGTTGGAGGAGGAGGAGGAGGAGGAGGGACGTGATGGTTGGCTGTTGGAGGAGGAGGAGGGACGAGATGATTGGCTGTTGGAGGAGGAGGAGGAGGGGCAAGATGGTTGGCTGTTGGAGGAGGAGGAGGAGGGGCAAGATGGTTGGCTGTTGGAGGAGGAGGAGGAGGGACGAGATGGTTGGCTGTTGGAGGAGGAGGAGGGACGAGATGGTTGGCTGTTGGAGGAGGAGGAGGAGGAGGAGGGACGTGATGGTTGGCTGTTGGAGGAGGAGGAGGAGGAGGAGGGACGTGATGGTTGGCTGTTGGAGGAGGAGGAGGGACGAGATGATTGGCTGTTGGAGGAGGAGGAGGAGGGGCAAGATGGTTGGCTGTTGGAGGAGGAGGAGGAGGGGCAAGATGGTTGGCTGTTGGAGGAGGAGGAGGGACGTGATGGTTGGCTGTTGGAGGAGGAGGAGGGACGAGATGATTGGCTGTTGAAGGAGGAGGAGGAGGGACGTGATGGTTGGCTGTTGAAGGAGGAGGAGGAGGGACGTGATGGAATATAGAATAGAATAGAATAGAATATATACTTTTTTGATCCCGTGAGGGAAATTCAGTTCTCTGCATTTAACCCAATTTAACCGAATTAGTGAACACACAGCACACAGTGAACACACAGTGAGGTGAATCACACAACCCAGAGCAGTGAGCTGCCTGCCCAACCAGCGGCGCTCGGGGAGCGGTGAGGGGTTAGGTGCCTTGCTCAAGGGCACTTCAGCCGTGGTGGACTGGTCGGGGATCGAACCGGCAACCCTCCAGTTACAAGCCCGATGCGCTAACCAGTACACCACGGCTGCCCCCAATGATGGTTGGCTGTTGGAGGAGGAGGAGGGGCGAGATGGTTGGCTGTTGGAGGAGGAGGAGGAGGAGGAGGGACGTGATGGTTGGCTGTTGGAGGAGGAGGAGGAGGAGGAGGGACGTGATGGTTGGCTGTTGGAGGAGGAGGAGGGACGAGATGATTGGCTGTTGGAGGAGGAGGAGGAGGGGCAAGATGGTTGGCTGTTGGAGGAGGAGGAGGAGGGGCAAGATGGTTGGCTGTTGGAGGAGGAGGAGGAGGGACGAGATGGTTGGCTGTTGGAGGAGGAGGAGGGACGAGATGGTTGGCTGTTGGAGGAGGAGGAGGAGGAGGAGGGACGTGATGGTTGGCTGTTGGAGGAGGAGGAGGAGGAGGAGGGACGTGATGGTTGGCTGTTGGAGGAGGAGGAGGGACGAGATGATTGGCTGTTGGAGGAGGAGGAGGAGGGGCAAGATGGTTGGCTGTTGGAGGAGGAGGAGGAGGGGCAAGATGGTTGGCTGTTGGAGGAGGAGGAGGGACGTGATGGTTGGCTGTTGGAGGAGGAGGAGGGACGAGATGATTGGCTGTTGAAGGAGGAGGAGGAGGGACGTGATGGTTGGCTGTTGAAGGAGGAGGAGGAGGGACGTGATGGAATATAGAATAGAATAGAATAGAATATATACTTTTTTGATCCCGTGAGGGAAATTCAGTTCTCTGCATTTAACCCAATTTAACCGAATTAGTGAACACACAGCACACAGTGAACACACAGTGAGGTGAATCACACAACCCAGAGCAGTGAGCTGCCTGCCCAACCAGCGGCGCTCGGGGAGCGGTGAGGGGTTAGGTGCCTTGCTCAAGGGCACTTCAGCCGTGGTGGACTGGTCGGGGATCGAACCGGCAACCCTCCGGTTACAAGCCCGATGCGCTAACCAGTACACCACGGCTGCCCCCAATGATGGTTGGCTGTTGGAGGAGGAGGAGGGGCGAGATGGTTGGCTGTTGGAGGAGGAGGAGGGACGAGATGGTTGGCTGTTGGAGGAGGAGGAGGAGGAGGAGGGACGTGATGGTTGGCTGTTGGAGGAGGAGGAGGAGGAGGAGGGACGTGATGGTTGGCTGTTGGAGGAGGAGGAGGGACGAGATGATTGGCTGTTGGAGGAGGAGGAGGAGGGGCGAGATGGTTGGCTGTTGGAGGAGGAGGAGGGACGAGATGGTTGGCTGTTGGAGGAGGAGGAGGAGGAGGAGGAGGGACGTGATGGTTGGCTGTTGGAGGAGGAGGAGGGACGAGATGATTGGCTGTTGGAGGAGGAGGAGGAGGGGCGAGATGGTTGGCTGTTGGAGGAGGAGGAGGAGGAGGAGGGACGTGATGGTTGGCTGTTGGAGGAGGAGGAGGGACGAGATGATTGGCTGTTGGAGGAGGAGGAGGAGGGGCGAGATGGTTGGCTGTTGGAGGAGGAGGAGGGACGAGATGGTTGGCTGTTGGAGGAGGAGGAGGAGGAGGAGGGACGAGATGATTGGCTGTTGGAGGAGGAGGAGGAGGGACGAGATGGTTGGCTGTTGGAGGAGGAGGAGGAGGGACGAGATGGTTGGCTGTTGGAGGAGGAGGAGGGGCAAGATGGTTGGCTGTTGGAGGAGGAGGAGGGGCAAGATGGTTGGCTGTTGGAGGAGGAGGAGGAGGGACGAGATGGTTGGCTGTTGGAGGAGGAGGAGGAGGGACGAGATGGTTGGCTGTTGGAGGAGGAGGAGGGGCAAGATGGTTGGCTGTTGGAGGAGGAGGAGGAGGGACGAGATGGTTGGCTGTTGGAGGAGGAGGAGGAGGAGGAGGAGGGACGAGACGGTTGGCTGTTGGAGGAGGAGGAGGGACATGATGGTTGGCTGTTGGAGGAGGAGGAGGGACGTGATGGTTGGCTGTTGGAGGAGGAGGAGGAGGAGGAGGGACGAGATGGTTGGCTGTTGGAGGAGGAGGAGGGACGAGATGATTGGCTGTTGAAGGAGGAGGAGGAGGGACGTGATGGAATATAGAATAGAATAGAATAGAATATATACTTTTTTGATCCCGTGAGGGAAATTCAGTTCTCTGCATTTAACCCAATTTAACCGAATTAGTGAACACACAGCACACAGTGAACACACAGTGAGGTGAATCACACAACCCAGAGCAGTGAGCTGCCTGCCCAACCAGCGGCGCTCGGGGAGCGGTGAGGGGTTAGGTGCCTTGCTCAAGGGCACTTCAGCCGTGGTGGACTGGTCGGGGATCGAACCGGCAACCCTCCGGTTACAAGCCCGATGCGCTAACCAGTACACCACGGCTGCCCCCAATGATGGTTGGCTGTTGGAGGAGGAGGAGGGGCGAGATGGTTGGCTGTTGGAGGAGGAGGAGGGACGAGATGGTTGGCTGTTGGAGGAGGAGGAGGAGGAGGAGGGACGTGATGGTTGGCTGTTGGAGGAGGAAGAGGAGGAGGAGGGACGTGATGGTTGGCTGTTGGAGGAGGAGGAGGGACGAGATGATTGGCTGTTGGAGGAGGAGGAGGAGGAGGAGGAGGAGGAGGAGGAGGGACGTAATGGTTGGCTGTTGGAGGAGGAGGAGGAGGAGGAGGAGGGACGTAATGGTTGGCTGTTGGAGGAGGAGGAGGAGGAGGAGGGACGAGATGGTTGGCTGTTGGAGGAGGAGGAGGAGGAGGAGGGACGAGATGGTTGGCTGTTGGAGGAGGAGGAGGAGGAGGAGGGACGAGATGGTTGGCTGTTGGAGGAGGAGGAGGAGGAGGAGGGACGAGATGGTTGGCTGTTGGAGGAGGAGGAGGGGCAAGATGGTTGGCTGTTGGAGGAGGAGGAGGAGGGACGAGATGGTTGGCTGTTGGAGGAGGAGGAGGGACGAGATGGTTGGCTGTTGGAGGAGGAGGAGGAGGGACGAGATGGTTGGCTGTTGGAGGAGGAGGAGGAGGAGGAGGGACGAGATGGTTGGCTGTTGGAGGAGGAGGAGGGACGAGATGATTGGCTGTTGGAGGAGGAGGAGGAGGGGCGAGATGGTTGGCTGTTGGAGGAGGAGGGGCAAGATGTTTGGCTGTTGGAGGAGGAGGAGGAGGGGCAAGATGATTGGCTGTTGGAGGAGGAGGAGGGACGTGATGGTTGGCTGTTGGAGGAGGAGGAGGAGGGGCAAGATGGTTGGCTGTTGGAGGAGGAGGAGGGACGTGATGGTTGGCTGTTGGAGGAGGAGGAGGGACGAGATGATTGGCTGTTGAAGGAGGAGGAGGAGGGACGTGATGGAATATAGAATAGAATAGAATAGAATATATACTTTTTTGATCCCATGAGGGAAATTCAGTTCTCTGCATTTAACCCAATTTAACCGAATTAGTGAACACACAGCACACAGTGAACACACAGTGAGGTGAATCACACAACCCAGAGCAGTGAGCTGCCTGCCCAACCAGCGGCGCTCGGGGAGCGGTGAGGGGTTAGGTGCCTTGCTCAAGGGCACTTCAGCCGTGGTGGACTGGTCGGGGATCGAACCGGCAACCCTCCGGTTACAAGCCCGATGCGCTAACCAGTACACCACGGCTGCCCCCAATGATGGTTGGCTGTTGGAGGAGGAGGAGGGGCGAGATGGTTGGCTGTTGGAGGAGGAGGAGGAGGAGGAGGGACGTGATGGTTGGCTGTTGGAGGAGGAGGAGGGACGAGATGATTGGCTGTTGGAGGAGGAGGAGGAGGGGCGAGATGGTTGGCTGTTGGAGGAGGAGGAGGGACGTGATGGTTGGCTGTTGGAGGAGGAGGAGGAGGAGGAGGAGGAGGAGGAGGAGGGACGTAATGGTTGGCTGTTGGAGGAGGAGGAGGAGGAGGAGGGACGTAATGGTTGGCTGTTGGAAGAGGAGGAGGAGGAGGAGGAGGGACGTAATGGTTGGCTGTTGGAGGAGGAGGAGGAGGAGGAGGGACGAGATGGTTGGCTGTTGGAGGAGGAGGAGGAGGAGGAGGGACGAGATGGTTGGCTGTTGGAGGAGGAGGAGGAGGAGGAGGGACGAGATGGTTGGCTGTTGGAGGAGGAGGAGGAGGAGGAGGGACGAGATGGTTGGCTGTTGGAGGAGGAGGAGGGGGAGGAGGGACGAGATGGTTGGCTGTTGGAGGAGGAGGAGGGGCGAGATGATTGGCTGTTGGAGGAGGAGGAGGAGGGGCAAGATGATTGGCTGTTGGAGGAGGAGGAGGAGGGGCAAGATGGTTGGCTGTTGGAGGAGGAGGAGGGACGTGATGGTTGGCTGTTGGAGGAGGAAGAGGGACGAGATGATTGGCTGTTGAAGGAGGAGGAGGAGGGACGTGATGGAATATAGAATAGAATAGAATAGAATATATACTTTTTTGATCCCGTGAGGGAAATTCAGTTCTCTGCATTTAACCCAATTTAACCGAATTAGTGAACACACAGCACACAGTGAACACACAGTGAGGTGAATCACACAACCCAGAGCAGTGAGCTGCCTGCCCAACCAGCGGCGCTCGGGGAGCGGTGAGGGGTTAGGTGCCTTGCTCAAGGGCACTTCAGCCGTGGTGGACTGGTCGGGGATCGAACCGGCAACCCTCCGGTTACAAGCCCGATGCGCTAACCAGTACACCACGGCTGCCCCCAATAATGGTTGGCTGTTGGAGGAGGAGGAGGGGCGAGATGGTTGGCTGTTGGAGGAGGAGGAGGGACGAGATGGTTGGCTGTTGGAGGAGGAGGAGGAGGAGGAGGGACGTGATGGTTGGCTGTTGGAGGAGGAAGAGGAGGAGGAGGGACGTGATGGTTGGCTGTTGGAGGAGGAGGAGGGACGAGATGATTGGCTGTTGGAGGAGGAGGAGGAGGGGCGAGATGGTTGGCTGTTGGAGGAGGAGGAGGGACGTGATGGTTGGCTGTTGGAGGAGGAGGAGGAGGAGGAGGGACGAGATGGTTGGCTGTTGGAGGAGGAGGAGGAGGAGGAGGGACGAGATGGTTGGCTGTTGGAGGAGGAGGAGGAGGAGGAGGGACGAGATGGTTGGCTGTTGGAGGAGGAGGAGGGGCAAGATGGTTGGCTGTTGGAGGAGGAGGAGGAGGGACGAGATGGTTGGCTGTTGGAGGAGGAGGAGGAGGGACGAGATGGTTGGCTGTTGGAGGAGGAGGAGGAGGGACGTGATGGTCGGCTGTTGGAGGAGGAGGAGGAGGAGGAGGGACGAGATGGTTGGCTGTTGGAGGAGGAGGAGGGACGAGATGGTTGGCTGTTGGAGGAGGAGGAGGAGGAGGAGGGACGAGATGGTTGGCTGTTGGAGGAGGAGGAGGGACGAGATGGTTGGCTGTTGGAGGAGGAGGAGGAGGAGGAGGAGGAGGGGCAAGATGGTTGGCTGTTGGAGGAGGAGGAGGAGGGGCAAGATGATTGGCTGTTGGAGGAGGAGGAGGGACGTGATGGTTGGCTGTTGGAGGAGGAGCAGGAGGGGCAAGATGGTTGGCTGTTGGAGGAGGAGGAGGGACGTGATGGTTGGCTGTTGGAGGAGGAGGAGGGACGAGATGATTGGCTGTTGAAGGAGGAGGAGGAGGGACGTGATGGAATATAGAATAGAATAGAATAGAATATATACTTTTTTGATCCCGTGAGGGAAATTCAGTTCTCTGCATTTAACCCAATTTAACCGAATTAGTGAACACACAGCACAGAGTGAACACACAGTGAGGTGAATCACACAACCCAGAGCAGTGAGCTGCCTGCCCAACCAGCGGCGCTCGGGGAGCGGTGAGGGGTTAGGTGCCTTGCTCAAGGGCACTTCAGCCGTGGTGGACTGGTCGGGGATCGAACCGGCAACCCTCCGGTTACAAGCCCGATGCGCTAACCAGTACACCACGGCTGCCCCCAATGATGGTTGGCTGTTGGAGGAGGAGGAGGGGCGAGATGGTTGGCTGTTGGAGGAGGAGGAGGAGGAGGAGGGACGTGATGGTTGGCTGTTGGAGGAGGAGGAGGAGGAGGGACGTGATGGTTGGCTGTTGGAGGAGGAGGAGGGACGAGATGATTGGCTGTTGGAGGAGGAGGAGGAGGGGCAAGATGGTTGGCTGTTGGAGGAGGAGGAGGAGGGGCAAGATGGTTGGCTGTTGGAGGAGGAGGAGGAGGGACGAGATGGTTGGCTGTTGGAGGAGGAGGAGGGACGAGATGGTTGGCTGTTGGAGGAGGAGGAGGAGGAGGAGGGACGTGATGGTTGGCTGTTGGAAGAGGAGGAGGAGGAGGAGGGACGTGATGGTTGGCTGTTGGAGGAGGAGGAGGGACGAGATGATTGGCTGTTGGAGGAGGAGGAGGAGGGGCAAGATGGTTGGCTGTTGGAGGAGGAGGAGGAGGGGCAAGATGGTTGGCTGTTGGAGGAGGAGGAGGGACGTGATGGTTGGCTGTTGGAGGAGGAGGAGGGACGAGATGATTGGCTGTTGAAGGAGGAGGAGGAGGGACGTGATGGTTGGCTGTTGGAGGAGGAAGAGGAGGAGGAGGGACGTGATGGTTGGCTGTTGGAGGAGGAGGAGGGACGAGATGATTGGCTGTTGGAGGAGGAGGAGGAGGGGCGAGATGGTTGGCTGTTGGAGGAGGAGGAGGGACGTGATGGTTGGCTGTTGGAGGAGGAGGAGGAGGAGGAGGGACGAGATGGTTGGCTGTTGGAGGAGGAGGAGGAGGAGGAGGGACGAGATGGTTGGCTGTTGGAGGAGGAGGAGGAGGAGGAGGGACGAGATGGTTGGCTGTTGGAGGAGGAGGAGGGGCAAGATGGTTGGCTGTTGGAGGAGGAGGAGGAGGGACGAGATGGTTGGCTGTTGGAGGAGGAGGAGGAGGGACGTGATGGTTGGCTGTTGGAGGAGGAGGAGGAGGAGGAGGGACGAGATGGTTGGCTGTTGGAGGAGGAGGAGGGACGAGATGGTTGGCTGTTGGAGGAGGAGGAGGAGGAGGAGGGACGAGATGGTTGGCTGTTGGAGGAGGAGGAGGGACGAGATGGTTGGCTGTTGGAGGAGGAGGAGGAGGAGGAGGGACGAGATGGTTGGCTGTTGGAGGAGGAGGAGGGACGAGATGATTGGCTGTTGGAGGAGGAGGAGGAGGGGCGAGATGGTTGGCTGTTGGAGGAGGAGGGGCAAGATGGTTGGCTGTTGGAGGAGGAGGAGGAGGGGCAAGATGATTGGCTGTTGGAGGAGGAGGAGGGACGTGATGGTTGGCTGTTGGAGGAGGAGGAGGAGGGGCAAGATGGTTGGCTGTTGGAGGAGGAGGAGGGACGTGATGGTTGGCTGTTGGAGGAGGAGGAGGGACGAGATGATTGGCTGTTGAAGGAGGAGGAGGAGGGACGTGATGGAATATAGAATAGAATAGAATAGAATATATACTTTTTTGATCCCATGAGGGAAATTCAGTTCTCTGCATTTAACCCAATTTAACCGAATTAGTGAACACACAGCACACAGTGAACACACAGTGAGGTGAATCACACAACCCAGAGCAGTGAGCTGCCTGCCCAACCAGCGGCGCTCGGGGAGCGGTGAGGGGTTAGGTGCCTTGCTCAAGGGCACTTCAGCCGTGGTGGACTGGTCGGGGATCGAACCGGCAACCCTCCGGTTACAAGCCCGATGCGCTAACCAGTACACCACGGCTGCCCCCAATGATGGTTGGCTGTTGGAGGAGGAGGAGGGGCGAGATGGTTGGCTGTTGGAGGAGGAGGAGGGACGAGATGGTTGGCTGTTGGAGGAGGAGGAGGAGGAGGAGGGATGTGATGGTTGGCTGTTGGAGGAGGAGGAGGAGGAGGAGGGACGTGATGGTTGGCTGTTGGAGGAGGAGGAGGGACGAGATGATTGGCTGTTGGAGGAGGAGGAGGAGGGGCGAGATGGTTGGCTGTTGGAGGAGGAGGAGGGACGAGATGGTTGGCTGTTGGAGGAGGAGGAGGAGGAGGAGGGACGTGATGGTTGGCTGTTGGAGGAGGAGGAGGGACGAGATGATTGGCTGTTGGAGGAGGAGGAGGAGGGGCGAGATGGTTGGCTGTTGGAGGAGGAGGAGGAGGGACGTGATGGTTGGCTGTTGGAGGAGGAGGAGGGACGAGATGATTGGCTGTTGGAGGAGGAGGAGGAGGGGCGAGATGGTTGGCTGTTGGAGGAGGAGGAGGGACGAGATGGTTGGCTGTTGGAGGAGGAGGAGGAGGAGGAGGGACGTGATGGTTGGCTGTTGGAGGAGGAGGAGGGACGAGATGATTGGCTGTTGGAGGAGGAGGAGGAGGGGCGAGATGGTTGGCTGTTGGAGGAGGAGGAGGAGGAGGAGGGACGTGATGGTTGGCTGTTGGAGGAGGAGGAGGAGGAGGAGGGACGTGATGGTTGGCTGTTGGAGGAGGAGGAGGGACGAGATGATTGGCTGTTGGAGGAGGAGGAGGAGGGGCAAGATGGTTGGCTGTTGGAGGAGGAGGAGGAGGGGCAAGATGGTTGGCTGTTGGAGGAGGAGGAGGAGGGACGAGATGGTTGGCTGTTGGAGGAGGAGGAGGGACGAGATGGTTGGCTGTTGGAGGAGGAGGAGGAGGAGGAGGGACGTGATGGTTGGCTGTTGGAGGAGGAGGAGGAGGAGGAGGGACGTGATGGTTGGCTGTTGGAGGAGGAGGAGGGACGAGATGATTGGCTGTTGGAGGAGGAGGAGGAGGGGCGAGATGGTTGGCTGTTGGAGGAGGAGGGGCAAGATGGTTGGCTGTTGGAGGAGGAGGAGGAGGGGCAAGATGATTGGCTGTTGGAGGAGGAGGAGGGACGTGATGGTTGGCTGTTGGAGGAGGAGGAGGAGGGGCAAGATGGTTGGCTGTTGGAGGAGGAGGAGGGACGTGATGGTTGGCTGTTGGAGGAGGAGGAGGGACGAGATGATTGGCTGTTGAAGGAGGAGGAGGAGGGACGTGATGGAATATAGAATAGAATAGAATAGAATATATACTTTTTTGATCCCATGAGGGAAATTCAGTTCTCTGCATTTAACCCAATTTAACCGAATTAGTGAACACACAGCACACAGTGAACACACAGTGAGGTGAATCACACAACCCAGAGCAGTGAGCTGCCTGCCCAACCAGCGGCGCTCGGGGAGCGGTGAGGGGTTAGGTGCCTTGCTCAAGGGCACTTCAGCCGTGGTGGACTGGTCGGGGATCGAACCGGCAACCCTCCGGTTACAAGCCCGATGCGCTAACCAGTACACCACGGCTGCCCCCAATGATGGTTGGCTGTTGGAGGAGGAGGAGGGGCGAGATGGTTGGCTGTTGGAGGAGGAGGAGGAGGAGGAGGGACGTGATGGTTGGCTGTTGGAGGAGGAGGAGGAGGAGGAGGGACGTGATGGTTGGCTGTTGGAGGAGGAGGAGGGACGAGATGATTGGCTGTTGGAGGAGGAGGAGGAGGGGCAAGATGGTTGGCTGTTGGAGGAGGAGGAGGAGGGGCAAGATGGTTGGCTGTTGGAGGAGGAGGAGGAGGGACGAGATGGTTGGCTGTTGGAGGAGGAGGAGGAACGAGATGGTTGGCTGTTGGAGGAGGAGGAGGAGGAGGAGGGACGTGATGGTTGGCTGTTGGAGGAGGAGGAGGAGGAGGAGGGACGTGATGGTTGGCTGTTGGAGGAGGAGGAGGGACGAGATGATTGGCTGTTGGAGGAGGAGGAGGAGGGGCAAGATGGTTGGCTGTTGGAGGAGGAGGAGGAGGGGCAAGATGGTTGGCTGTTGGAGGAGGAGGAGGGACGTGATGGTTGGCTGTTGGAGGAGGAGGAGGGACGAGATGATTGGCTGTTGAAGGAGGAGGAGGAGGGACGTGATGGTTGGCTGTTGAAGGAGGAGGAGGAGGGACGTGATGGAATATAGAATAGAATAGAATAGAATATATACTTTTTTGATCCCGTGAGGGAAATTCAGTTCTCTGCATTTAACCCAATTTAACCGAATTAGTGAACACACAGCACACAGTGAACACACAGTGAGGTGAATCACACAACCCAGAGCAGTGAGCTGCCTGCCCAACCAGCGGCGCTCGGGGAGCGGTGAGGGGTTAGGTGCCTTGCTCAAGGGCACTTCAGCCGTGGTGGACTGGTCGGGGATCGAACCGGCAACCCTCCGGTTACAAGCCCGATGCGCTAACCAGTACACCACGGCTGCCCCCAATGATGGTTGGCTGTTGGAGGAGGAGGAGGGGCGAGATGGTTGGCTGTTGGAGGAGGAGGAGGAGGAGGAGGGACGTGATGGTTGGCTGTTGGAGGAGGAGGAGGAGGAGGAGGGACGTGATGGTTGGCTGTTGGAGGAGGAGGAGGGACGAGATGATTGGCTGTTGGAGGAGGAGGAGGAGGGGCAAGATGGTTGGCTGTTGGAGGAGGAGGAGGAGGGGCAAGATGGTTGGCTGTTGGAGGAGGAGGAGGAGGGACGAGATGGTTGGCTGTTGGAGGAGGAGGAGGGACGAGATGGTTGGCTGTTGGAGGAGGAGGAGGAGGAGGAGGGACGTGATGGTTGGCTGTTGGAGGAGGAGGAGGAGGAGGAGGGACGAGATGATTGGCTGTTGGAGGAGGAGGAGGAGGGGCAAGATGGTTGGCTGTTGGAGGAGGAGGAGGAGGGGCAAGATGGTTGGCTGTTGGAGGAGGAGGAGGGACGTGATGGTTGGCTGTTGGAGGAGGAGGAGGGACGAGATGATTGGCTGTTGAAGGAGGAGGAGGAGGGACGTGATGGTTGGCTGTTGAAGGAGGAGGAGGAGGGACGTGATGGAATATAGAATAGAATAGAATAGAATATATACTTTTTTGATCCCGTGAGGGAAATTCAGTTCTCTGCATTTAACCCAATTTAACCGAATTAGTGAACACACAGCACACAGTGAACACACAGTGAGGTGAATCACACAACCCAGAGCAGTGAGCTGCCTGCCCAACCAGCGGCGCTCGGGGAGCGGTGAGGGGTTAGGTGCCTTGCTCAAGGGCACTTCAGCCGTGGTGGACTGGTCGGGGATCGAACCGGCAACCCTCCGGTTACAAGCCCGATGCGCTAACCAGTACACCACGGCTGCCCCCAATGATGGTTGGCTGTTGGAGGAGGAGGAGGGGCGAGATGGTTGGCTGTTGGAGGAGGAGGAGGAGGAGGAGGGACGTGATGGTTGGCTGTTGGAGGAGGAGGAGGAGGAGGAGGGACGTGATGGTTGGCTGTTGGAGGAGGAGGAGGGACGAGATGATTGGCTGTTGGAGGAGGAGGAGGAGGGGCAAGATGGTTGGCTGTTGGAGGAGGAGGAGGAGGGGCAAGATGGTTGGCTGTTGGAGGAGGAGGAGGAGGGACGAGATGGTTGGCTGTTGGAGGAGGAGGAGGGACGAGATGGTTGGCTGTTGGAGGAGGAGGAGGAGGAGGAGGGACGTGATGGTTGGCTGTTGGAGGAGGAGGAGGAGGAGGAGGGACGTGATGGTTGGCTGTTGGAGGAGGAGGAGGGACGAGATGATTGGCTGTTGGAGGAGGAGGAGGAGGGGCAAGATGGTTGGCTGTTGGAGGAGGAGGAGGAGGGGCAAGATGGTTGGCTGTTGGAGGAGGAGGAGGGACGTGATGGTTGGCTGTTGGAGGAGGAGGAGGGACGAGATGATTGGCTGTTGAAGGAGGAGGAGGAGGGACGTGATGGTTGGCTGTTGAAGGAGGAGGAGGAGGGACGTGATGGAATATAGAATAGAATAGAATAGAATATATACTTTTTTGATCCCGTGAGGGAAATTCAGTTCTCTGCATTTAACCCAATTTAACCGAATTAGTGAACACACAGCACACAGTGAACACACAGTGAGGTGAATCACACAACCCAGAGCAGTGAGCTGCCTGCCCAACCAGCGGCGCTCGGGGAGCGGTGAGGGGTTAGGTGCCTTGCTCAAGGGCACTTCAGCCGTGGTGGACTGGTCGGGGATCGAACCGGCAACCCTCCGGTTACAAGCCCGATGCGCTAACCAGTACACCACGGCTGCCCCCAATGATGGTTGGCTGTTGGAGGAGGAGGAGGGGCGAGATGGTTGGCTGTTGGAGGAGGAGGAGGAGGAGGAGGGACGTGATGGTTGGCTGTTGGAGGAGGAGGAGGAGGAGGAGGGACGTGATGGTTGGCTGTTGGAGGAGGAGGAGGGACGAGATGATTGGCTGTTGGAGGAGGAGGAGGAGGGGCAAGATGGTTGGCTGTTGGAGGAGGAGGAGGAGGGGCAAGATGGTTGGCTGTTGGAGGAGGAGGAGGAGGGACGAGATGGTTGGCTGTTGGAGGAGGAGGAGGGACGAGATGGTTGGCTGTTGGAGGAGGAGGAGGAGGAGGAGGGACGTGATGGTTGGCTGTTGGAGGAGGAGGAGGAGGAGGAGGGACGTGATGGTTGGCTGTTGGAGGAGGAGGAGGGACGAGATGATTGGCTGTTGGAGGAGGAGGAGGAGGGGCAAGATGGTTGGCTGTTGGAGGAGGAGGAGGAGGGGCAAGATGGTTGGCTGTTGGAGGAGGAGGAGGAGGGACGAGATGGTTGGCTGTTGGAGGAGGAGGAGGGACGAGATGGTTGGCTGTTGGAGGAGGAGGAGGAGGAGGAGGGACGTGATGGTTGGCTGTTGGAGGAGGAGGAGGAGGAGGAGGGACGTGATGGTTGGCTGTTGGAGGAGGAGGAGGGACGAGATGATTGGCTGTTGGAGGAGGAGGAGGAGGGGCGAGATGGTTGGCTGTTGGAGGAGGAGGGGCAAGATGGTTGGCTGTTGGAGGAGGAGGAGGAGGGGCAAGATGATTGGCTGTTGGAGGAGGAGGAGGGACGTGATGGTTGGCTGTTGGAGGAGGAGGAGGAGGGGCAAGATGGTTGGCTGTTGGAGGAGGAGGAGGGACGTGATGGTTGGCTGTTGGAGGAGGAGGAGGGACGAGATGATTGGCTGTTGAAGGAGGAGGAGGAGGGACGTGATGGAATATAGAATAGAATAGAATAGAATATATACTTTTTTGATCCCATGAGGGAAATTCAGTTCTCTGCATTTAACCCAATTTAACCGAATTAGTGAACACACAGCACACAGTGAACACACAGTGAGGTGAATCACACAACCCAGAGCAGTGAGCTGCCTGCCCAACCAGCGGCGCTCGGGGAGCGGTGAGGGGTTAGGTGCCTTGCTCAAGGGCACTTCAGCCGTGGTGGACTGGTCGGGGATCGAACCGGCAACCCTCCGGTTACAAGCCCGATGCGCTAACCAGTACACCACGGCTGCCCCCAATGATGGTTGGCTGTTGGAGGAGGAGGAGGGGCGAGATGGTTGGCTGTTGGAGGAGGAGGAGGAGGAGGAGGGACGTGATGGTTGGCTGTTGGAGGAGGAGGAGGAGGAGGAGGGACGTGATGGTTGGCTGTTGGAGGAGGAGGAGGGACGAGATGATTGGCTGTTGGAGGAGGAGGAGGAGGGGCAAGATGGTTGGCTGTTGGAGGAGGAGGAGGAGGGGCAAGATGGTTGGCTGTTGGAGGAGGAGGAGGAGGGACGAGATGGTTGGCTGTTGGAGGAGGAGGAGGAACGAGATGGTTGGCTGTTGGAGGAGGAGGAGGAGGAGGAGGGACGTGATGGTTGGCTGTTGGAGGAGGAGGAGGAGGAGGAGGGACGTGATGGTTGGCTGTTGGAGGAGGAGGAGGGACGAGATGATTGGCTGTTGGAGGAGGAGGAGGAGGGGCAAGATGGTTGGCTGTTGGAGGAGGAGGAGGAGGGGCAAGATGGTTGGCTGTTGGAGGAGGAGGAGGGACGTGATGGTTGGCTGTTGGAGGAGGAGGAGGGACGAGATGATTGGCTGTTGAAGGAGGAGGAGGAGGGACGTGATGGTTGGCTGTTGAAGGAGGAGGAGGAGGGACGTGATGGAATATAGAATAGAATAGAATAGAATATATACTTTTTTGATCCCGTGAGGGAAATTCAGTTCTCTGCATTTAACCCAATTTAACCGAATTAGTGAACACACAGCACACAGTGAACACACAGTGAGGTGAATCACACAACCCAGAGCAGTGAGCTGCCTGCCCAACCAGCGGCGCTCGGGGAGCGGTGAGGGGTTAGGTGCCTTGCTCAAGGGCACTTCAGCCGTGGTGGACTGGTCGGGGATCGAACCGGCAACCCTCCGGTTACAAGCCCGATGCGCTAACCAGTACACCACGGCTGCCCCCAATGATGGTTGGCTGTGGAGGAGGAGGAGGGGCGAGATGGTTGGCTGTTGGAGGAGGAGGAGGAGGAGGAGGGACGTGATGGTTGGCTGTTGGAGGAGGAGGAGGAGGAGAGGACGTGATGTTGGCTGTTGGAGGAGGAGGAGGGACGAGATGATTGGCTGTTGGAGGAGGAGGAGGAGGGGCAAGATGGTTGGCTGTTGGAGGAGGAGAGGAGGGGCAAGATGGTTGGCTGTTGGAGGAGGAGGAGGAGGGACGAGATGGTGGCTGTTGGAGGAGGAGGAGGGACGAGATGGTTGGCTGTTGGAGGAGGAGGAGGAGGAGGAGGGACGTGATGGTTGGTGGCTGTTGGAGGAGGAGGAGGAGGAGGAGGGACGAGATGATTGGCTGTTGGAGGAGGAGGAGGAGGGGCAAGATGGTTGGCTGTTGGAGGAGGAGGAGGAGGGGCAAGATGGTTGGCTGTTGGAGGAGGAGGAGGGACGTGATGGTTGGCTGTTGGAGGAGGAGGAGGGACGAGATGATTGGCTGTTGAAGGAGGAGGAGGAGGGACGTGATGGTTGGCTGTTGAAGGAGGAGGAGGAGGGACGTGATGGAATATAGAATAGAATAGAATAGAATATATACTTTTTTGATCCCGTGAGGGAAATTCAGTTCTCTGCATTTAACCCAATTTAACCGAATTAGTGAACACACAGCACACAGTGAACACACAGTGAGGTGAATCACACAACCCAGAGCAGTGAGCTGCCTGCCCAACCAGCGGCGCTCGGGGAGCGGTGAGGGGTTAGGTGCCTTGCTCAAGGGCACTTCAGCCGTGGTGGACTGGTCGGGGATCGAACCGGCAACCCTCCGGTTACAAGCCCGATGCGCTAACCAGTACACCACGGCTGCCCCCAATGATGGTTGGCTGTTGGAGGAGGAGGAGGGGCGAGATGGTTGGCTGTTGGAGGAGGAGGAGGAGGAGGAGGGACGTGATGGTTGGCTGTTGGAGGAGGAGGAGGGACGAGATGATTGGCTGTTGGAGGAGGAGGAGGAGGGGCAAGATGGTTGGCTGTTGGAGGAGGAGGAGGAGGGGCAAGATGGTTGGCTGTTGGAGGAGGAGGAGGAGGGACGAGATGGTTGGCTGTTGGAGGAGGAGGAGGGACGAGATGGTTGGCTGTTGGAGGAGGAGGAGGAGGAGGAGGGACGTGATGGTTGGCTGTTGGAGGAGGAGGAGGAGGAGGAGGGACGAGATGATTGGCTGTTGGAGGAGGAGGAGGAGGGGCAAGATGGTTGGCTGTTGGAGGAGGAGGAGGAGGGGCAAGATGGTTGGCTGTTGGAGGAGGAGGAGGGACGTGATGGTTGGCTGTTGGAGGAGGAGGAGGGACGAGATGATTGGCTGTTGAAGGAGGAGGAGGAGGGACGTGATGGTTGGCTGTTGAAGGAGGAGGAGGAGGGACGTGATGGAATATAGAATAGAATAGAATAGAATATATACTTTTTTGATCCCGTGAGGGAAATTCAGTTCTCTGCATTTAACCCAATTTAACCGAATTAGTGAACACACAGCACACAGTGAACACACAGTGAGGTGAATCACACAACCCAGAGCAGTGAGCTGCCTGCCCAACCAGCGGCGCTCGGGGAGCGGTGAGGGGTTAGGTGCCTTGCTCAAGGGCACTTCAGCCGTGGTGGACTGGTCGGGGATCGAACCGGCAACCCTCCGGTTACAAGCCCGATGCGCTAACCAGTACACCACGGCTGCCCCCAATGATGGTTGGCTGTTGGAGGAGGAGGAGGGGCGAGATGGTTGGCTGTTGGAGGAGGAGGAGGAGGAGGAGGGACGTGATGGTTGGCTGTTGGAGGAGGAGGAGGAGGAGGAGGGACGTGATGGTTGGCTGTTGGAGGAGGAGGAGGGACGAGATGATTGGCTGTTGGAGGAGGAGGAGGAGGGGCAAGATGGTTGGCTGTTGGAGGAGGAGGAGGAGGGGCAAGATGGTTGGCTGTTGGAGGAGGAGGAGGAGGGACGAGATGGTTGGCTGTTGGAGGAGGAGGAGGGACGAGATGGTTGGCTGTTGGAGGAGGAGGAGGAGGAGGAGGGACGTGATGGTTGGCTGTTGGAGGAGGAGGAGGAGGAGGAGGGACGTGATGGTTGGCTGTTGGAGGAGGAGGAGGGACGAGATGATTGGCTGTTGGAGGAGGAGGAGGAGGGGCAAGATGGTTGGCTGTTGGAGGAGGAGGAGGAGGGGCAAGATGGTTGGCTGTTGGAGGAGGAGGAGGGACGTGATGGTTGGCTGTTGGAGGAGGAGGAGGGACGAGATGATTGGCTGTTGAAGGAGGAGGAGGAGGGACGTGATGGTTGGCTGTTGAAGGAGGAGGAGGAGGGACGTGATGGAATATAGAATAGAATAGAATAGAATATATACTTTTTTGATCCCGTGAGGGAAATTCAGTTCTCTGCATTTAACCCAATTTAACCGAATTAGTGAACACACAGCACACAGTGAACACAGAGTGAGGTGAATCACACAACCCAGAGCAGTGAGCTGCCTGCCCAACCAGCGGCGCTCGGGGAGCGGTGAGGGGTTAGGTGCCTTGCTCAAGGGCACTTCAGCCGTGGTGGACTGGTCGGGGATCGAACCGGCAACCCTCCGGTTACAAGCCCGATGCGCTAACCAGTACACCACGGCTGCCCCCAATGATGGTTGGCTGTTGGAGGAGGAGGAGGGGCGAGATGGTTGGCTGTTGGAGGAGGAGGAGGGACGAGATGGTTGGCTGTTGGAGGAGGAGGAGGAGGAGGAGGGACGTGATGGTTGGCTGTTGGAGGAGGAGGAGGAGGAGGAGGGACGTGATGGTTGGCTGTTGGAGGAGGAGGAGGGACGAGATGATTGGCTGTTGGAGGAGGAGGAGGAGGGGCGAGATGGTTGGCTGTTGGAGGAGGAGGAGGGACGAGATGGTTGGCTGTTGGAGGAGGAGGAGGAGGAGGAGGGACGTGATGGTTGGCTGTTGGAGGAGGAGGAGGGACGAGATGATTGGCTGTTGGAGGAGGAGGAGGAGGGGCGAGATGGTTGGCTGTTGGAGGAGGAGGAGGGACGTGATGGTTGGCTGTTGGAGGAGGAGGAGGAGGAGGAGGAGGAGGAGGAGGAGGGACGTAATGGTTGGCTGTTGGAGGAGGAGGAGGAGGAGGAGGGACGTAATGGTTGGCTGTTGGAGGAGGAGGAGGAGGAGGAGGAGGGACGTAATGGTTGGCTGTTGGAGGAGGAGGAGGAGGAGGGACGAGATGGTTGGCTGTTGGAGGAGGAGGAGGAGGAGGAGGGACGTGATGGTTGGCTGTTGGAGGAGGAGGAGGAGGAGGGACGAGATGGTTGGCTGTTGGAGGAGGAGGAGGAGGAGGAGGGACGAGATGGTTGGCTGTTGGAGGAGGAGGAGGAGGGACGAGATGGTTGGCTGTTGGAGGAGGAGGAGGGGCGAGATGGTTGGCTGTTGGAGGAGGAGGAGGAG
>NC_085014.1:706786-749286 GCF_963854185.1 Sardina pilchardus
CGAGATGGTTGGCTGTTGGAGGAGGAGGAGGGACGAGATGGTTGGCTGTTGGAGGAGGGAGGAGGAGGAGGAGGAGGGACGAGATGGTTGGCTGTTGGAGGAGGAGGAGGAGGAGGAGGAGGGACATGATGGTTGGCTGTTGGAGGAGGAGGAGGAGGAGGAGGGACGTGATGGTTGGCTGTTGGAGGAGGAGGAGGAGGGACGAGATGATTGGCTGTTGGAGGAGGAGGAGAGGGACGTGATGGTTGGCTGTTGGAGGAGGAGGGGAGGAGGAGGAGGAGGAGGGGCAAGATGGTTGGCTGTTGGAGGAGGAGGAGGGACGAGATGATTGGCTGTTGAAGGAGGAGGAGGAGAGACGAGATGATTGGCTGTTGAAGGAGGAGGAGCGGCTGTATGTTGGAGTAACTGGGTGCTTTTGAGTGTGTATAATTTTGGAAAATCTGTGTCTATATGTATAAATTGAACAAATGCTTTGAGTCTTTTGCATCTAATGTCTAAAGTTGCTGGGATTGTAAACTGAACGTGTGTGTGTGTGTGTGTGTGTGAATGTGTGTGTGTGAGGGGTGAGTAAGCATGTGTGTGTGTGTGTGTGTGTGTGTGTGTGTGTGTGTTGGAATTTAGTCCCACTGCCTTAAACACGTAGTATGATTTTTTTTTTAAATCATTTTTATTTAAAAATACGTGTTTACAAACAGCCTATTAACCAATCAGACGTGAATAAGATAACGTGTGTGTGTGTGCGTGCGTGCGTGCGTGCGTGCGTGCGTGCGTGCGTGCGTGCGTGCCAGAGATGGGAGTAAGTCACACATATGCAAGTCTCAAGCAAGTCTCAAGTCTTAACCTTCAAGTCTCAAGCAAGTCCCAAGTCGTTTTTGTGAGGGTCGAGTCAAGTCAAGTCAAGTCATAGCTTAGGTCGAGTCAAGTCAAGTCAAGTCATAGCTTAGGTCAAGCAAGTCACAAGTCAAGTCATATAATAAGCTGGAAGACAACCGTCTTAAAACTTGAAGAGACGGCAGCCTACGTTTTATGTAGCCCTCCTTTGCACAAAAGGGCTAACAAATAGAAGAAGGGGATATAAGGCTAAAGAATAATTATAAATGCTCACTAGGATCAGCAGGATCAGAATTACTAGGAACGACTACAGGACCTGGTGTACCAAACAATAATTACCAGACAGAGTACTCAACACGGTAGTTTATCATGGGAACAGCAGCAAACCACTTCCTTTTATTTACAACCATTTTTTCGATATGTTGCAAAAGACAAAAGACAAAGAAGTGCAAGAAGGAATGAACTTGAACAAATACAACTTCTATGTCCACTACTCCTTCAAAAAGGCCTCATTCTCTCATACTGTATGTTGTGTGTGTGTTTGTGTGTGTGTGTGTGTGTGTGTGTGTGTGGGAGAGAGAGAGAGAGAGAGAGAGAGAGAGAGAGAGAGAGAGAGAATGTGTGTTTAGCTCATGTTTTCATTGCATAATATTCCATTAATAAATACCATACGGAAATGAAATGGAGACACTTCTATGTTAGGCTATATACTACGATTTACTCTTGAAAGTGGCCCATTTCTCATTTATGTCATACATCTCTCATATACTTTTACATACATTTACAGTAATAGGGTTTGTGCATGTTGTTTGGCTGTTATACTTTATATAATGATTTAATAAAAATAAAAGCAGCTAGCGCTAACAAACTAACAGCTACATTGCTGTGGTAGACCGCGGATGGGCAACTTTCATGACTAAGAGGGCCACAATTTTTTTATCATCACCATCAGAGGGCCAAATGTGGCTGCGCACTTTCGCACATCTGACATGAGAGAAGCTACAAAATAATTCTGAATAAGAATAAAATGTATATATTTCATTTTTTTCATGCTCAAATGCATTTTAATAGGCCTATGCATTCCCTAACAACAAATACAAGGATTTTACAGCCATGAGTGATATTAATTTCAGTGCAAAGGGCTCACATAAATCACCATTCATAGCACAAGACTGAAAACCAGTTAGTGCAACATAGCCTCATATTCAATGCATTTATGCTCCCACTCCATTTTTAAGAATGTATCACATTTCCTAACGTCCATGGTGAGAGTACAGATGTGATGTAACATCCATCACATCTGTAGCCTAGCCTACTCTCATCCAACACAAAGAAGTAGCCTACTTGCAGTCATGCATGATTTGTCTCAGCTTCCCCTCGACATTATCGAGAATGTCAACAATTATGTGCGTCGGGACAAAGACCGTTTCGAAGTTTTTCTCTCCACCAAGGAGGTTATGTTTTTATCGGAGTTTGTTGGTTTGTCTGTATATGTTTGTTTGTTCGCAAGATAACTAAAAAAGTTATGGATGGATGCAAGAGGAGGTGATGTGTTCGCTTGGAGGAGGTTTGCGCACTCTGAGCGATTTTCTAGTAGACTTTCGACTAGCAACTAGCGCTATCTGCCAAGTGAATCAATCTGGCAATTTCAGATAGGCTACCTTATTTCAGTCAAATTGTCTGTTATTTGATAGGCGGGATCAATGTGAAACTAAGTCAACATGTGGTGCAAACAGTAAGCTCTTGTCACGTTTTACTGATGGAGATGGGATGTTAGCTCTGCCAGCTAACGTTAGATTAAAAATAATGTGAAATTAGCTATTGACATTTCTTACTTTTCTTTGTGTAGTCGGAAATGGCGGATAACATTTGACGTGGTGCTGGATGTGTCGGATATTTTTGCGCTGCACACCTTGCACTCGGCGAATCGTTTCTTTTGTTGAGTTGAATAGTCTTTAAATCCAAATGTTATGATTTTGGGAACACTGGCTGCTGCAATAGCAGCAGAACTGGTAACAGCTTCCACCTTCTAAACCCCGACCGCTCTACTGTAGATGGCGGGCGCGTCACCTAGCACCTAGTAGAGAGGTTGCCAGGTTCGCCCACATGCAACAGGAAATATCCAATCGAAAATCGTTTTTATTATTATTATTCACCAATTAACCAAGACAGCAATGACTTGTCGAGTCATTGCATGCAAGTCTAAGTCAAGTCTCAAGTCATGAGTAGCAAGTCCAAGTCAAGTCAAGTCTTTTCTCACTGTTGATCAAGCAAGTCACAAGTCCTCAATCTGGCGACTTAAGTCTGACTCGAGTCAAGTCACTAGACTCGAGTCCCCCATCTCTGGTGCGTGCGTGCGTGCGTCTCTCTATCCATCTCTGCTATATCCATCTCCTCCTCCTCCTCTATCCATCTCTGCTATATCCATCTCCTCCTCCTCCTCTATCCATCTCTGCTCTATCCATCTCTTCCTCCTCCTCTATCCATCTCTGCTCTATCCATCTCCTCCTCCTCCTCTATCCATCTCCTCCATCTCCTGGCGGTGGACGGAGCTCCCGGACTCATGATATCGGACGCTGCCGCCGCTGTTACTCGTGGAGCCGTCCTCTTCCTCTTCCCGCGCTTTCCGCCGCTTCTGCTTGCGCTTGCAGTGCGTCGGAGGTGGACGGTGCGGCCTCCTCCTCCTCGTCCTGGGACATCAGTTCTACGGCCTCCTCCTCCTCCTCCTCCTCCTCCTCCCCTCCTCCTCCTCCTCCTCCTCCTCCTCCTCCTCGTCCTGGGACATCAGTTCTACGGCCTCCTCCTCCTCCTCCTCCTCCTCTCCTCCTCCTCCTTTCCTCCTCCTCCTCCTCCTATCCTCCTCCTCCTCTCCTCCTCCTCCTCCTCCTCCTCCTCGTCCTGGGACATCAGCTCTACGGCCTCCTCCTCCTCCTCCTCCTCCTCTCCTCCTCCTCCTCTCCTCCTCCTCCTCCTCCTCCTCGTCCTCCTCCTCCTCCTCGTCCTGGGACACCAGTTCTACAGCCTCCTCCTCCTCCTCCTCCTCCTCCTCCTCCTCGTCCTCCTCCTCCTCCTCCTCCTCGTCCTGGGACACCAGTTCTACAGCCTCCTCCTCCTCCTCCTCCTCCTCCTCCTCCTCCTATCCTCCTCCTCCTCCTCCTCCTCCTCCTCCTCATCCTGGGACATCAGTTCTACGGCCTCCTCCTCCTCCTCCTCGTCCTGGGACACCAGTTCTACAGCCTCCTCCTCCTCCTCCTCCTCCTCCTCCTCATCCTGGGACATCAGTTCTACGGCCTCCTCCTCCTCCTCCTCCTCCTCCTCCTCCTCCTCCTGGGACATCAGCTCTACGGCCTCCTCCAAATAGCGCCGCATGTCCCTGGACTGTCTAGTGCCCGGTGCCAGCGCGTCGTGGTGGTCGGCCGTCGTCAGGTCGTGGCACATGTAGCGGCACATGTCCTCACGACATCGTGTCACGACGCGTCCGAGTGCACCATCTTTGCCTGGATAAAAAAGAACGACAATGTTACCGCCTTGCATCTCCAGGCCAGAACACATCCAGAAAGAGAGAGCTGAACATGACTCACGTAATGCGAGACGGCGGTGCAGATATCCGTGAGGTCGGGCCTCCCTCCCAACCCCATGGCGCTCCACGATCACAAAAATGATTTATTTTTATTGGGAAAAATGTAAACTAAAGGGCCGAGGGATTGGGAAAAGGGCAGGCAGAACATTTAAACAAACACTAACATCCACTAAATACACTGCACACCAAATATAAAAACAAGAAACTATTTTGTAGAAAGTGGCAGAAAATGTGAACCGTGGAAAAGTTAAAAAATTGCATAAGATAGTTAGCTAGAAAATAGTCTAAATATAATTGCTTAATTCCAGCTTGCTCTAAACCAAATAAAAATGTGCAAATGCGGCAATGATAGATAACTGGTGTGAAAAGAATATTTACTTAGACTAGAAGTGTGTTTTTACTAAAAAGCTTAAAGTGTGGTTTTGTTTAACTTTAGAATGTGTTTTTACTTAATCCTTTAAAGCACAATTGTTTAGCCCTTGAAGTGTTTTAGTCAGGCTTATAGAGTAATGCTGTGTTAGAGTTTTAAGTTTGGTAGTTCCTGCTTAGGGACATATATGGGCCTCATCCGAATGCTGTGTTAGAGTTTTAAGTTTAATAGTTTCTGCGTAGAGCCATGTATAGGCAACATCTGTGAGCTGTGTCGAAAAGTTAGGTGTGAAGAGTTGTGGGAAGCCATCAGAAAAAGAAACAAGAGATAGACAAACAGCTGACTGTGTAAAAGGTGATAGATTGAAGTTCAGCTAGAGAAATACAAAAGTGTCCCGTTACCGGGGCAGAGAGACACAACTGTCCAACACCTCTTCTGGATATTATCGACTGAGAGCAAAAGTTTTTATTTTTATTATTTTATCTTCATTAAAGTCAAAACCCTAACCCTTGGTTAGGGCTTCTGTTAAAAGGTAGCAGAGTCTTTCTTCGAGATTTCTTTGCCTCCCCTGTGTCAACGAGAATATTGAACTTCTTGCAAGAGGCGCACGCCTACAGAGGAGACCAGGCAGGAAGCTGGTAAGTTTGTCCGTTTGAGGGCTTACTTTCTAAGACACTGTTAATGGGCAAAAACTTACTGCACAATACACTGACATACACTGGAGTAGCGAACTCAGCCGTGTATTTAGGAAGGGAAGTCCTATGCACTGTAGCAGCCACAAAACCAACCGGACTTTATTTAGCGGGCATGGTTCTGTATAGAATAAAGGTCGGGGGCCTTTAAAAGGTCCAAATGCACATCACACAAGCAAAGATACGGAATTCTGTTTTTAGTAACTAATGTATGTAAAAACGGTATATAAATTATCAATTAGATCTGTTATATGCCATGAGTGCTATATAGATTTGTCCTAGAAAAAGCCCATATTGAATCACTTGTCCCTGTCAATAGAATTAGATTAAGTTTGTTGCATGTTTCCGGTGAGATAAGAGAAACTGTTTCCCCTAGCCGTGTTACACAACTTACAATTAGGAACATAGGACCCCTTTAACCCCAACTATCCACCCTCGTCACGAGGAGGAGAATATTATCTGAATTCCCAATCCCAAACTAGATTTACTAGTTGTCTTCTATGTCATAGAAATCTGTCACTAGAACAGTTAAATATGAATCTTTCTGTGACCACGAGGAATAGGTCCCCTCTGTCACTCCATTGACGGGCGACAGCCTTTGTAACAGGAGGAAGACTTTTAGAAATCATTGTCACAGATTAGTTTATGCAGTAAATGGCCAAGTCCTCCTATTAGAGGAGAATCACATAATTATAAGCACGATTGCAGGTAATAGGGTTAACATGAAATAGATATATGGAGAGCCTCCTATAAAATATCTACTTGTTGACCCTGAACTCCTGATTAAGGATTTTGATTCGTAAAGGGAGAGAGCCTCTCCCTTGTATCAGTCCTTTCGTGCCTCCTAAACCCGTTGAAAAGGGGCCTTTGCAACAGACACGACACTGATAATTACTTCCCCTTTTTCGCAGAGCAGTCGCTTCACAAAGTCGAAAAGGGGAAAAAAGCTGTACATAGTATACACACACACACCTTTTTAGAAAG
This sequence comes from Sardina pilchardus, assembly GCF_963854185.1. NCBI lineage: Eukaryota > Metazoa > Chordata > Actinopteri > Clupeiformes > Clupeidae > Sardina > Sardina pilchardus. The sequence goes on from NC_085014.1 coordinate 713,244, forward strand.
TGAGGGATTCACTGAAAATCTAAAAGGTTTATACGCACACACCCGGAGTAGCGATCTCAACTGTGATTATAGGAGTGGGTCTGTAGTCACCAGAGTGGACACAAAACGCAACAATTTACAACAATATACAATATTTATTTTGGTCGAGCAGTTGTCTGCTGCTAGGGCGCCTGAAAACACAAACACAGCAGAGGTTAATACAAGGAACGCGCTGGCGGGGGTACCGGCAATAGTCAATGGAGGCTCCGCACCTACTCAGCAGCTTGGGCATCATCTTGGTGGCCTTTACCCTGCACAGGTGCTGGTTTTCAGGGGAAACGATTTGTAACAGTTCCACCCAGCGGCGGATGCCCTGGGCATTATCCAGAAACAGCCATGTCCACAGCTCCTTCGACCTGAGGCTCAGGAAATACAAGAGGCTCCGCTGCTCTGCTGGGCACGCTGCCTCTGTCGGCTCCTCCGCTGGGTCTGCTGGGTGTGCTGGCGTCTCTGGGGGCGGCGAGGACAGCAGGGCCTTCACCTGCTTGACCTTGGCCTGCTTCACAGCGCCTGGCGTGGCCCGTGGATTTGGTCGGGGTCCAGACTTGGAATGCGTGCTGTCGCGTCGCGGTCAGGGGACTTGGGGTTGGGATTTCCCTTTGGCTTCACCTTCAACGGGATCAGCTCCAGTTTGACTCTCTTGATCTTGACGGGAGTCTGCGGGAAGAGTAAAAAACAAAGAGTTAGTTAACGTGACAGGCTGAGCAGCCAGAGACAGTGAGGGGGAGATGTGTCGGTGCTGGGCTTACCTTTTCCTGCTCCAGGATGATCTCCTCATCCGAGCTGGTGTCAGGGGTTGGAGGCCACCTTCACGCTCTTCTTTATCTGCGGGAGAAAAGACAGTTGGGTTAACATAAGCTTGTAAACACTTGGCAATGTAAATAAGTCAGAGTGCTCTGAGCTTACCTTCGGCGTGCTGGACGCAGCGGGAGCGTCCTCCGCCTCACTCCCCGCCTCGTTCCCGCTGTCGTCCGGCCCCGGCTCCTCCTCCTCCTCCGGGGAGGGCTCATGCTCCTGGGGGAACTCCTCCTCCGGCTCCTCCTCCGGCCACTCCTCCTCGTCCTCCTCCTCCTCGTCCTCGCTGGAGGAGAGGCCGGACTCCTGGAACTCCAGGACCTCCTCACTCTCCTCGGAAGAGGACTCCTCCAGGTGGCGGAGCTTGGCACGCTTCTTACGCGGCAGGTCCGCGTCCTCCTCCTCCTCCGCTGCCGCCGACGCCTGCTCCTCCAGATCAGAAAGAGGGTGAGGGTGATGGTAGATAGATCCTTTTATTAATCCTTTAACAGGAAATTACAGTGTCACAGCAGCTTCAAGACAGACATAACACCACACATTCATACACATATATCCAGACCTAATAAGTTAATAATAAGTTAAAAATACTTAAAAACTATAAATGACTAAGTAAAATTATTTTTGTGCATTATAGAGTCTTATGGCAGTATGGTCACCCCTTTCCGACAGACCCTCCGGCGCCTGGAGCTAAGCACGCCGTCACCCCTGCGCCCGCTGGTGTCCGCGCGGCCGCCCACGCCCCCGTCCCCGAAAGACACTTGCACGCACACACACGTACACTGACCCTGCCGAGCCCGAGGGGCCAGACACACACACACACACACACACACCATATATTTTTTATCATTTTCCCCTTTATTGTACATGTGTGTGTCTGCTGTTAGATTGGATTGATTCAACTTTATTGTAATTGTGCAAATTTCATGTGTGGGTCTGCTGTTAGATTGGATTGATTCAACTTTATTGTAATTGTGCAAATCACATGTGTGTGTCTGCTGTTAGATTGGATTGATTCAACTTTATTGTAATTGTGCAAATTTCATGTGTGGGTCTGCTGTTAGATTGGATTGATTCAACTTTATTGTAATTGTGCAAATCACATGTGTGTGTCTGCTTTAGATTGGATTGATTCAACTTTATTGTAATTGTGCAAACTGCAAGTGTTTTGAATGTTTACAGGCGTGTGTGTGTTATTTTACTCCTAACACATTTAAAAATGACATGTTTTGGTGTGTTTACTGTGTCTGGGGTTGATCCCGGGTGGGGGGGCAGGTGAAATAAACCTGAAATAGACACAAGTGTGGGGACCTTCCCTAAAATTTCATCGAAATCTATCTATTACTTTTTGAATTATCTTGCTAACAAACAGACAGACAAACAGACAGACAAACAGACAGACAAACAGACAAACAAACGCCGGTCCCCAATGAAAACATAACCTCCTTGGCGGAGGTAAAAATACAGCCAGTGTATACGAAGAAAAACACATTATCAATAAATCTGCTTAATCTATGCTCTTTTTTTTTTTTTTTTTTTTTTTAAAGCACACAAAAACCATCCTCCAAAAACACAACAAATTAAAAAAATAAAATAAAAATAAAAACACAGCGCTTAACCTTAACCCAGACTGGGCGAAACCCTGGGCCCTACTTACCTACCCCAAAAGATAAACTAAGCCTCAAATATCTTCGAAAGCTTACCAATTGAAGACCCACAAGGAGTCTCCCCCCGGATTTGCTTTCCAAAAACCCACTACCAAATCAAAGAAATAATCAAAAGGCTAACTTACCAGTGTTTCTTGGTTACAGAGCGCTTGCAAAAACACAGATTTAGAAACACCTAAACAGATGCATATTCAAAAATACAAATAAGGCCTATTCAACAGTGTTGTGCCTGAACGCGTTCATTGAACGAAAGTTCATGAACTCGTTCATAATTTTGGTGAACGTGAACTGAACGAACTGTATTTCTGCCTGATGGACGACACTGTGAACGCGTTCATTCTGGTGTCTGTGAACGTCACGTTCACTCTTTTTTAATTTCGTTAGGTTCAGGCAAAAAACACACCGTTAATGGCATTAAACTGCTGCCCAACCATTGCATGCGCTTCTTTGTCTATGCCAGATTCTATGTCTGAATTAATATTTCCGTATACTACCAGAATTTTTCCTGCTGTCGACCTATGTTTTCGTAATGTTGCCGCCACAGCTGCTATAGGCCTATGCATGCAATCGCGGAAAAAATCGCACTTGATGATCAAGTGAAGTATTACGTGTTATAAAGCGCCCTATGTCAGTGAACAGTTCCATCTCTCACGCTGCAGCTAATGCAGCAAGGTGTCCTCCTCCTGGTGTAAAAACTACTCTTCTGTGCGCGGCCGCATTTCTGCCCAGCGAACTAAAGCCCAATTGATGGAAATTCTACTTTACATATGAACAAACGGAGACCGTAGCCTATACATTTGGATGCTTCATGTCTGAATTTCCGCTACCGTCAGAAAAGCGGCAAGCAATTATAGCAGAATGTGTGTAAAACCTGCCTAAAATGGCTATTTCATTTTAAACTAATGAAATGTTTGCTGGCTGTGGCAGCAATTTTGAAGAAGTATAGGTCGCAACATATTGAAAAAATGAACTGAACTGAACGTCGTTCATAATTTGGAATTATGAACTAGAACTGAACTAGTTCATTTTAAAATTTGTGAACGATGAACTGAACTAGTTCATGTAGAAAGTGAACTTTCCCAACACTGCTATTCAAAGTGTCTGAGTCCCCTAAAAGTTAGTCAAAAATTGGGTTAAAAAATTGGACAAGCCCTTATGTTTCCTGCTAGGGTTAAGTATTGGGTAATCACAGTGGGGAGATGTATTTGATACCATGCTAAAGTTGCCTAAAAAGAGAAATATAAAATCATCATTGGACAATTGATCTTAATGCCTTATTTCAAAAAATGAGTAAAAATCAAACTGCTTAGGACACCAATTTTCTTTGTGATTGAAGGATGTATCGTAAATAAATAAATGTTCTTCCTTAGATGCTAGGGGGAGGAAGTATTTAGAATAGAATAGAATATATACTTTTTTGATCCCGTGAGGGAAATTCAGTTCTCTGCATTTAACCCAATTTAATAAGCACCTCGCGGATGGCCACCGGGAAAAGGCCACCTACATCAAGGAGGCCAAGATGGCCTACTCGCGGAGGCCTCAAACCCTCAAGTGCCTATGGTCTCCACGTTCGACATCGACGTCGCAGAGGGCCACGAAGTGACAGTTGAGTCGCAGGACGAAGAGGACCTCGAAGAAGGGGACCCCTGCCCGAGCTGCGCAAAGACCAACGAAGACTTCAGGGCCCTCAAGCAGGAGGCGAGAACCTCAACATATGCAGGAAGAAAGGCAGCCAAGACAATACCCAAGCTGCTGACCGCCCGGGGGTCATGGCCAACATGTTGCTGGAGCAGGTGGAAGATGCCCGGAGCAGGGGAACCCAGGAGGAGGGCTACTTCATCAACGTGAGCGCGCACCTCCATCTCCTTCCATCTCCTTCCATTTCCGTCCGCTCGCCGCCTGAACGCTTTGATTTTCAAGTGGAAAATATGACTAAGTCCAAAATGACTTAGGCAAAAAAATGCTTTTTTTTCATAGGTCCATCATAGGCAATGGCATTTTTTCTAGACTTGGTCTGATTTTCATTCAATTTTCATAGGTTCATCATAGGAAGTAGAAATTTTCGCTCCTAAGCCTAAGTCCCCATTTATTTAATTATATAGCCTGGGTGTATCGGCCTTTTCCAAGTTCTTTGTTTCCATAAGGCCGTGGGCCGAGTGAGCAGGTGGCTTTCTATACGCACGTCCGACACTTTCTTTATAAAAAATAAATCCTTTTATTTGATGCAAAAAGATGAACAAAAATACCTTGTTTCCAGCAGTATCCCAATTAAACATTAATCCACTATGGTCCCAAAAACAAAGCGTGTCAAACGTGGTCAAAAACTGTTTTCAACCACAGTCCCCCGACCCGACATTTGGTTTCTTCATTGCATGCCCAACCCCTTCCTGTATATATGCTCCCGGTAACGAACGTAAAATTAAGAGCATACAAATTTAAACCTAAACCAATTAATATATTCAAAACCATAAAATTATAAAGTAACTTATATGCAAATAGCAAACATAATTAGCATAAAAAGCATAATTATTCTAAGGCCTAAAATAACAAAATGGCTACGACATTCCGGCCCCTAATTCTTGTACTACAAGCAATTACAACAAAGCACCAGTAGCCATTACACTACGCAGGATTTAAACAAATGCATGATTCAATACACATTTTTCACTAAATGCAATAGCATGTATACTGCACAATACTTGCAAAAATATCAAAAAAGGGTTTCCACTGGCGTCTTCTTGGATAATTCAAAAGTCATAAAAAATAGAAAAAAGTCAAATGTCCATTAATGTTCCATGAGATGCTAATGGACTGTATGTGTTCTGCGTGTGTTCAAAATGTTGCATAATGAGGTGTAAAGTATGTCAGTAATTGAGAATCAGTGTATGCAGAGTCAGAGGTTCCAGAACTTGACTCAGTTGAAGGCAGACATTCACTGTTGCCTTTATGAGGTCTCCATGAGGAGACAGACCTTGTTGATTGGTCTCTCCAACTCACTTGTTCGCGTCTTGACGCGGACACGCCGAACACATCCTTTCGAATCCGCCATGGCTTCAGTGATGCGTCCAGTGGGCCAAGAATTTCTTGGTGCAGATTCATCCATGATGAGCACAACATCTCCAGCAGCAAAGTTTCTGTGAATCTTGTTCCATTTTTGTCGCTCTTGCAACATTGGTAGATATTCTCTCACCCACCTCTTCCAGAATAGATCCATGATGTATTGGACTTGCCTCCAACGTCTCCGACAGTACAAGTCATTCTTCTGGAATAAACCAGGAGGCAGGATCGGCTTGCCCTTTAGCTGGAGTAAATGGTTGGGGGTTAAAGCTTCAATGTCATTAGGATCATCTGAAGAGGGAGTGATAGGGCGGTCATTCAATATCGCCTCAACCTCACAGAAAATTGTCTGTAATGCTTCATCATATAGGGTACAACAGGTATTCATCAATACCTGTTGCTTTACCACTGATGACAAGATCCTTTTCACGTCCTGGACCATGCGCTCCCACACGCCACCATGATGGGCCCCATATGGAGGGTTGAAGATCCATCTTATTCCATCTAGTGCTAAATTGTTTTGGATTTTGCTTTGATTCAGTTCTGAGATGGCTTGCTTGAGTTCACGATTTGAACTGACAAAGTTTGTTCCATTATCTGAACGAATCTCTTTAACTTGTCCCCTGCGGCAGATGAACCTTCTTATTGCATTAATACAAGAATCAGTATCAAGAGAATGCGCCACCTCAAGGTGGACTGCGCGACAAGTAAGACAGGTGAACAGGGCACCGTACCTTTTTACGAAGCTTCTGCCTCTCTTGACTTCCATTGGTCCGAAGTAATCCATGCCAACATGAGTAAAAGGTGGAAGGTCAGCTAAGATCCTGTCAGCAGGAAGATCGGACATCTTTTGCTCACCTGGCTTTTGCCGCTGTCGTTGGCATGTCATGCAGTCTCTAATGACTTTTCTTGCAGCTGAGTTGGCATGAGGAATCCAGTAGCGACGACGCAGGGTGGAAAGCATATGATTTCTTCCCCTATGACCAACCTTTCCATGTACATGTTGAAGAATGAGTCTTGAGACGTGGCTGGCTTTTGGCAAGATCACTGGATGTTTTGATTCTTCTGGTAAAGCTGATCTGCTCAATCTCCCGCCTACTCTCAACACTCCATCAACAACAACTGGGTCGAGCTTGTATAGATGGCTTGACTTCTTCACAGCACCTGAGCTCAAGGCTGCCATTTCATCCCCGTAGAACCTTCTCTGCTCAAAGCGCACTACGGCTTCCTCTGCCATGGCTAGGTCATCAGCTGTGAGTTGCAGTTTCCACTTGTTTTCTTGTTTCATATTCTTTATGTTCTGCTTTTCCTTTACCTTCAGTTGAAGCCATTCTTTCACTTTTAAGATCCACGCCACGGTTCTTCTGAGCTTTGGCCAACTGGAAAAGTACATTAGCAGGTTAGTGGTGGGACACATCTCTTGCTTCAATACAGCTGCGCATGAAAGGATCTCATCCCTCTCCTCTGAATCAGCATCTGGGTGGACAGATGTTTCATCCGTGACTGTAGGCCATTGACTCTGAGGTTTCGTGAGAAAATCAGGGCCGCTGATCCAGGTTGGATATTTGAGGAAAGAGCTTACTTTCATTCCACGAGAGGCTACATCAGCAGGATTCAATTTGGAGCTGATGTGTCTCCACTGAGTGACATTGGACAGAGCTCTGATGAAGGACACTCTATTGGCCACATATGTTTTAAAACGTGCTGTTGTGTTTGCAATGTACTTGAGAACAGTCATGCTGTCTGACCAGAAGACTGAATCACTCAGACTTAGCTCTAGATGAGCTGACAGCATCTTGTCTAAGCGCACAGCTAAAACTGCGGCTGTGAGCTCTAAACGGGGTATGGTGACTTGTTTAAGTGGTGCCACCCTTGCTTTGCCAATAACAAAGGACACGCACACTTCTTGTTTGCTATTGCATAATCTTATATATGACACAGCGCCAAATCCAGCTTCACTGGCATCACAAAAGTGATGCAGCTGTGCCATAGTGACCTCACCAAAATCTTTGGGTGTGAAGCATCTACTAATACTAAATATGTTTAGCAGAACTAAGTCATCCATCCATCTTTGCCAAACCTGTGCTGTATCCAGTGGAATCGCCTCGTCCCATCCTAACTTCTTCTTGCACAGGTATTGAAGAATTTGTTTTGCTGTGAGAATAACTGGAGCTAAGAAGCCCATGGGGTCGTATACAGAGCTCACAGCAGACAGAATCCCACGTCTCGTCAGCGGCTTCTGCTTGTCCATGATGCTGAAGGTGAAGAGGTCCTGTTCAACGTCCCACTGTACGCCCAAAGCTCTCTCCATGGGGAGCTGGTCCCGGCAGAGGTCAAGCGTCTTTACACCTTTAGCTCTGTTTTGTTCAGGGATCTCAGAGAGTACAGAGCGATGATTGCAGACCCACTTGTCCAGTCTGAAGCCTCCTTTGGCACATACCTCAGTAAGCTGTTTATAGAGAGATATCGCTTGGCCTACGGAATAAACAGACTTAAGGCAATCATCAACATAGAAATTGTTCTGTATTGTATTGATTACCTCTTCTGGGTACAGATGTTGGTTGTCATCAGCAGTCTTCAACAGGGCGTACGTGGCACAGCTTGGGGAGGACACTGCTCCGAAGATGTGAACCAACATACGGTGCTCAGTGAGTTCTTTGGAGAGATCACCATCAGGCCACCAAAGGAAACGGAGATAATTGACGTCTTCCTCCGCCACTCTGACTTGATGGAACATTCCTTTAATGTCTGTCATAAGAGCAATAGGACCTTGACGGAAACGAATCAGTACACCTAGCAAGGTGTTTGTCAAATCAGGTCCTTGCAAAAGCTCTTTATTCAGGGAGGTTCCAGCAAAAGTTGAGGCACAGTCATAGACCACACGCAGTGTCTTCTTGTGAGGGTGATACACACCATGATGTGGTATATACCACGCCTTTCCATCTTCATGTTCCAGCTGATGCTGTGGTATGATCTCCGAATGTCCTTCTGCCAACACATTATTCATGAACTCTTTGTATTCATCATAAAATGACTGGTCTTTCTTAAACTTTTTCAATAGGTATTGCACCCTCTGCTGGACTACCTGTTTATTGTTGGGCATTCTTACATTTGAGTTCCGAAAAGGCAATTTCAAGTGGTAATGGTCATCTTTGAGCATTGCTGATTTTGACATGATATCCATGAACTGTTTGTCCTCCACAGACATTTCATTCTGCTCATAATGCTGTTCAGAAAAATCCTGATTATATTGTCTGACAAACATTTCTTCCAAGTTGCTTATAGAGATACGATTCACATAAACAGAAGCATCATCATGTCCATTACTGTCTACACTAGGACTCAGTGGCCCATTAATGACCCACCCAAGACTAGTTTGTACAGCATAGGGCCCAGTACCCTCACTGTTAACTACTTTCCATGGTTCTAGTGCTTTAGGAACGTTCACCCCAATGAGAAGCCCAATGCTTGCATCTATTGGTGTTAATTCCACATCTTTCAAGTAAGGCCATTTTCTTAATTCTTCCTGTTTAGGAATGTTTTCTCTGGTGACAGGAATGGACTTTTGGGTGTACACATCTGGCAAACTCAAATATGCATTTTCTTTTAAAGCAGCTACTTCCAAACCAGAGACTTTATAGCTACTCACGGGTCTTTCCTGTCCCATTGTCTTCAGCAATATTTCCACTTTTTTTCCACTTGCATTTAGCTCCATCATCAATGACTCTGTGCAGAACATTGCAGAGCTGCCTGGATCCAAAAACGCATAGGTCTCTACAACTTTGGTTCCTTTGTGCAATTTCACCTTCACCGGGACGACAGACAATGCACATTCTTTTGATCCGGCCCCAGTATGGCTCTCTGCGTTCAAGGAAACAAGAGCACTTGACATTGATGCTTCATTAGTCACCATTTTCGTCTGAGGTGGTCTGGAGATGTCTTGGGATTCAATGTGCAGGACTGTTGGGTGATTCTTATGGCAAGTCTGGCATGACATACGTTTTGGACAGTTCTTACTTAAATGCCCTTTTCTTAAGCAGCCAAAGCATAGACCATTTGTCTTGATGAACTCAATCTTTTCCTTATTGAGTTTTTGCTTGAAGGAGTCACACATCTCCAATGAATGATCTTTCTTACAGAACACGCACTGGGTTTGAAAAACATTTCCACATGCAGAACTTAACTGGCCATGGTTCAATTTCAGTTTGCTATTGGCCTGTTCGGATACTGGCGCAACTGAGGTAGCAAAGCTACTGCTTTTAGGTTTGTATGCTGGCTTTGTTGCTTTTAAAGCTACCCTTTCTTTTGGGTTCTGAATCTCAGCAAAGACAGGATCTAAAGCAGCCCTCACTTGCTTTTCAAGGAACTCCAATAGCTCTTTGAATCTAGCTCTGCGATTGCGCTTTTCTCTTATGTTGCAGACAGTCATTCGCCATTTTTCTCGGAATCTGAAAGGCAGTTTCGACACAAGAATCCTCATGTTGGTTGAATTTTCCAGCTCTTCAATAAAACCGGCGTCATCCAATGTGTTAAAACAGCTTCTCAAGAAGAATGTGTAAGACCGCAAAGCTGAAGCATCATCTGGCTTTATAACTGACCAATTCAGAGCCTTATCCATGTAAGCAGAAGTTATTTTAACTCTATTTCCAAAATTCCATCCAAGCTGCCCTTTTGCTTCTTCATAAGCGGTCTTTGTATCCATGTGCATACAACTACGCACAAGGATTCTTGGCTGTCCAGTTGTAAACTGTTCTAAATAAAAAAGCCTGTCCTGCATATTGTCAGTTTTGCTTTCTATTCCCTGTTCAATTGCTTTAATAAATGACCTGAACTTCAGAGGATCACCATCAAAAACGGGAATTTCAATGGCTGGAAGTAGTGTTAATCTCTGCTGCTTTACTAACATTTCAGTAATCTCATTTTGCTTTCTCATCACGTCAGCAAGAGCACTGATGCCAGTGTCAGGTTGATTGAATATCTGCTTTGGACTTTTCACCTCTCGCTTAACTGATGTTGATGGTTGAGGTAAATTACCTGGAGTAAAGGACAGAGGTAACGCAGATGGAGAAGTTTTCTGTATTCTTTGAGGCCTTGGAACTGTTGCAGGCAGCCTGAACTCTGTAGATGTTTCTGACGAAGGTGCAACTGAGCTGCGTGATTTAGCTTGAGACCTGGAATCGTGCGTCGGTTCTTGCAGTGATGTGAAAACCTGCACCTTTGCGTTCGCTACGGCCAATGTTTCTCTTCGTGCTTTTAAATGGGCTGTTAGCTGAGCTTCTTCGTATTCAATAGCATGCTTCTCTTGTAGAGCCGCTGCCTGTGCGCTCAACGCCGCTCGTTCCACTTCAGCTTGTATTTGCGCTACCGAAGCTCTCGACGATTTGCTTTTCGTGCTAGAGGCTTTAATAGCGCGAGATGCCTTGCTGTGTGCTTTCGAAGAGGCCTTAGCGCCAACAGACTCTTTGCGGGCCTTTTCCGCCACTTGGGAGATACTATCATCAGGCTGAATTGTGTCCAAATCCTCACTTAATTCTGCGCTTTCTTCTGCGACGTCTTCAACACCGTCCTTTACTGCGCCTCTCTCTCCTACGACGTCTTCAACATCGTCCTTTACTGCGCCTTTCTTATTCATCCAAACTTCCATTCGATCCAAAAAATCCTTTAGAATTAGTAACTTAGGTTCATACCAACTGCTGTGGTCAGTCTCTCGCTCATCCGGATTCAGCATACTTTGAACTTGCACTTGTAATTCCATAAACTGTGCTAAATAATCATTAAAAGTGTCCCAATGTTCTTGAATTAAAGTTTTCGGTTCCCGAGCTTCAATTAAAGTGTCTATCTCATTTCGTTTTCTTGTGAGAAAGCCTAGCTTCCCTCTTCGTGTTTTAATCAAACTAAAAAGTTCTCGTTCTTGTTCAGTTTCAGGTTCCTTATCCATTGTCAAACTCATAATTCGATAGACTGGGTAATATAACTAATTGTCCAACTCAAAATATTCACCTTGTCTTTGTTTAAAGTTCGTAACTAAAACATTCAATGTCCTCTTATCAGCCCAACGTGGCTTCTTTGTAAATTAAACACCGCGCTTACTCACAAACTTTTCAGCGTCGTTTTCAAGTCCATTCGATAAGGGTCCAAGTAATCCAATATGATGTTCAAGTAATCCACTTTCGAAGTTGTTTTCCAAGTAAATCCAACAAGTTTTTTGACTTAAATGTATCGGCCTTTTCCAAGTTCTTTGTTTCCATAAGGCCGTGGGCCGAGTGAGCAGGTGGCTTTCTATATGCACGTCCGACACTTTCTTTATAAAAAATAAATCCTTTTATTTGATGCAAAAAGATGAACAAAAATACCTTGTTTCCAGCAGTATCCCAATTAAACATTAATCCACTATGGTCCCAAAAACAAAGCGTGTCAAACGTGGTCAAAAACTGTTTTCAACCACAGTCCCCCGACCCGACATTTGGTTTCTTCATTGCATGCCCAACCCCTTCCTGTATATATGCTCCCGGTAACGAACGTAAAATTAAGAGCATACAAATTTAAACCTAAACCAATTAATATATTCAAAACCATAAAATTATAAAGTAACTTATATGCAAAAAGCAAACATAATTAGCATAAAAAGCATAATTATTCTAAGGCCTAAAATAACAAAATGGCTACGACACTGGGCAAGTGGCGAGCTCCAGAAACGAAGACAGGGGAGCGCCGAGAAAAGCGTCCGACGGTTTCGGACACTTGCGAGCGAGCTCCCCTTGGCCTGGAGGGTACCAAACCCCCCCCCCCTCCTGGTGGGGTATCGGCACATTAATGAGGAGACACAAGAAAAGTGGACTTAGAGAAATAAAGACAAACTCTAAGCAATGTCTAAGAAAAACAGGAGCCTCTGAGGGCTCTCTGAGGGCTCTCTCCTGTCGTCAGGAGCATGAGATTTGCCTACGGAGGCACCCCTCACCCCATTTATTCATCCAGTCAAATTCCAAAGCATTGAGACTCAGACAAGGCTTCCAGTGCCTCTGAGGGCTCTCTGAGGGCTCTCTCCTGTCGTCAGGAGCATGCACTAACCATCTCTCTCCTCTTTTGTTTTACAGGTTCGACTGAATTGATCCAGAACTGATCCAGACCCAGAAGACCCAGAAGACCCAGAAGATCCAGAAGACCCGGGAGACCCAGAAGACCCGGGAGACCCAGAAGACCCAGAAGACCCAGAAGACCCGGGAGACCCAGAAGACCCGGGAGATGACGCAGACACAGGGAGCGGTGTTTTGCCCCCTGTGCAGAAAGCTGTATTCCGCGCTGAATCAGCATTTGGAGCGGGGACACAAAGTGAAAAACCCGCAAGAGAAAGACATATTGAACAAAATGGGCAACGGGCGTATCAAAATTAGGACCGAGCCCTGCACGGTCCCCGGGTGCAGTTACAAGGGCGCCCGGCTCGACAAGCACCTGGCAGACGGCCACCGGGAGCTAAATGACGGGGAGAAGGCCAGGTATATCAAGGAGGCCAAGATGACGAAGGGCAAAACCCAACTGAGGGAGCTGAGGGCCTCAAACCCGCAAGTACCCATGGTGTCCACCATCGACATCGATGTCGAAGAGGGCGATGAAGTCCTCATCGAGGACCAAGAAGAGGAGAACGCTGAGGAAGGGAACTGCCCGAGCTGCCGACGGGTGAAAGAAGAACATAAAGCCCTCCAGCAAGAGGCGAAGGCCCTCAGAGAGGAGGTCGCCAGCCTCAGCCAAGCTCTGGCGACCTCCCGAAAGAGGAGCCAACGCCTGGCCAGGAAGCTGGCTAAGGCTGTGGTAATGGTCCAATCAGCATTTGGAGCGGGGACACAAAGTGAAAAACCCCCAAGAGAAAGACATATTAAACAAAATGGGCAACGGGCGTATCAAAATTAGGACCGGGCCCTGCACGGTCCCCGGGTGCAGTTACAAGGGCGCCCGGCTCGACAAGCACCTGGCAGACGGCCACCGGGAGCTAAATGACGGGGAGAAGGCCAGGTATATCAAGGAGGCCAAGATGACGAAGGGCAAAACCCAACTGAGGGAGCTGAGGGCCTCAAACCCGCAAGTACCCATGGTGTCCACCATCGACATAGATGTCGAAGAGGGCGATGAAGTCCTCATCGAGGACCAAGAAGAGGAGAACGCTAAGGAAGGGGACTGCCCGAGCTGCCGACGGGTGAAAGAAGAACATAAAGCCCTCCAGCAAGAGGCAAAGGCCCTCAGAGAGGAGGTCGCCAGCCTCAGCCAAGCTCTGGCGACCTCCCGAAAGAGGAGCCAACGCCTGGCCAGGAAGCTGGCTAAGGCTGTGGTAATGGTCCAATCAGCATTTGGAGCGGGGACACAAAGTGAAAAACCCCCAAGAGAAAGACATATTAAACAAAATGGGCAACGGGCGTATCAAAATTAGGACCGAGCCCTGCACGGTCCCCGGGTGCAGTTACAAGGGCGCCCGGCTCGACAAGCACCTGGCAGACGGCCACCGGGAGCTAAATGACGGGGAGAAGGCCAGGTATATCAAGGAGGCCAAGATGACGAAGGGCAAAACCCAACTGAGGGAGCTGAGGGCCTCAAACCCGCAAGTACCCATGGTTTCCACCATCGACATAGATGTCGAAGAGGGCGATGAAGTCCTCATCGAGGACCAAGAAGAGGAGAACGCTGAGGAAGGGGACTGCCCGAGCTGCCGACGGGTGAAAGAAGAACATAAAGCCCTCCAGCAAGAGGCAAAGGCCCTCAGAGAGGAGGTCGCCAGCCTCAGCCAAGCTCTGGCGACCTCCCGAAAGAGGAGCCAACGCCTGGCCAGGAAGCTGGCTAAGGCCGTGGTAATGGTCCAATCTCTGTACATGATCTGTATTTTAGAATCTGTCATTTAGAATCCCTGCATAAGTATTCATGTCTAACCTTTTTTTCTCTCTGTCTAATCAGCCAGGAGAGGCGCCCCGTCAGCCGGGAGAGGTGGTCGACGACTCCTCAGACTCCTCCGACTCTGAGCCCACCGCGGGGCCTAGCCACAGCGGGTCCACGGGGCGCGAGCCCTCTCCGGAGCCCCTGCCCTTCCCGTCGCCTGAGAAGGCACCGGCGGCCGCCAGCAGACCCAGGTCCTCCGAGCCCAGGTCCTCCGAGCCCAAGTCCTCCAAGCCCAAGTCCTCCGAGCCCAAGTCCTCCGAGCCCAAGTCCTACCAGCCCACCTCGTCCGCCTCCGGAGAGTACGACGGCCTGCTGGTGGGAAAGGGCAGGGCGTCGGCCAAGTCACCGAAGGCACCGAAGGCCCCTCAAGCCCCCGCAAGAGGAAAAGTAAGAGCAAAGACCCGAGGGCCAAAAGACGGCGGACGAAGGCCGGCGAAGGCAGCAGCACCAGCGAGAGCGAAGACGAGCCAATTCCTTACCAGGAATCCGAAGGTTCGGAGCTGGAGGAATTCCGCGAACACCTCCTCAAGCTGGAGAGGAGGAAAGAGAGGAAGGAGAGGGCCGTGGCACAGGACAGGCCTCCAACCCCCGAAACCGCCTCCGACGAGGAGACGATCCTCTTGGAGCGGGAAAAGGTAAGCCCAGCACCAACACATCTCCCCCTCATTGTCTCTGGCTGCTCAGCCTGTCAAATTGACTAACTCTTTGTTTTTTACTCCTCCCTCAGACTCCCATAAAGGTGAAAAGGGTCAAGCTGGAGTTGACTCCAGTGCAAATCAAACAGAGGGGGAGTCCCAGCAAGTCCCCTAGAATGACCCGACCTGCCCAATGCCAGATCTGGACCCCGGAGAAGTCCAAGAGCCTCGCCTTGCGCTGCCTGCGCCAGCGGAAGCCCCACCAGGTCGCTCAAGTATCCCAGCCGGACCCCACGCCGCCCGAAGAGACCCCAGCCGACCCAGAGCCCCCAGCGGACCAGCTGGAGGAGGCAGCAGCCCAAGCAGAGCAGCCGGAGGTGTTTTGCCCCCTGTGCAGAAAGCTGTATTCGGCGCTGAATCAGCATTTGGAGCGAGGACACAAAGTGAAAGACCCGCAAGAGAAAGACATATTGAACAAAATGGGCAACGGGCGTATCAAAATTAGGACCGAGCCCTGCACGGTCCCCGGGTGCAGTTACAAGGGCGCCCGGTTCGACAAGCACCTGGCAGACGGCCACCGGGAGCTAAATGACAGGGAGAAGGCCAGGTATATCAAGGAGGCCAAGATGACGAAGGGCAAAACCCAACTGAGGGAGCTGAGGGCCTCAAACCCGCAAGTACCCATGGTGTCCACCATCGACATAGATGTCGAAGAGGGCGATGAAGTCCTCATCGAGGACCAAGAAGAGGAGAACGCTGAGGAAAAGAACTGCCCGAGCTGCCGACGGGTGAAAGAAGAACATAAAGCCCTCCAGCAAGAGGCGAAGGCCCTCAGAGAGGAGGTCGCCAGCCTCAGCCAAGCTCTGGCGACCTCCCGAAAGAGGAGCCAACGCCTGGCCAGGAAGCTGGCTAAGGCTGTGGTAATGGTCCAATCAGCATTTGGAGCGGGGACACAAACTGAAAAACCCCCAAGAGAAAGACATATTAAACAAAATGGGCAACGGGCGTATCAAAATTAGGACCGAGCCCTGCACGGTCCCCGGGTGCAGTTACAAGGGCGCCCGGCTCGACAAGCACCTGGCAGACGGCCACCGGGAGCTAAATGACGGGGAGAAGGCCAGGTATATCAAGGAGGCCAAGATGACGAAGGGCAAAACCCAACTGAGGGAGCTGAGGGCCTCAAACCCGCAAGTACCCATGGTGTCCACCATCGACATAGATGTCGAAGAGGGCGATGAAGTCCTCATCGAGGACCAAGAAGAGGAGAACGCTGAGGAAGGGAACTGCCCGAGCTGCCGACGGGTGAAAGAAGAACATAAAGCCCTCCAGCAAGAGGCGAAGGCCCTCAGAGAGGAGGTTGCCAGCCTCAGCCAAGCTCTGGCGACCTCCCGAAAGAGGAGCCAACGCCTGGCCAGGAAGCTGGCTAAGGCCGTGGTAATGGTCCAATCTCTGTACATGATCTGTATTTTAGAATCTGTCATTTAGAATCCCTGCATAAGTATTCATGTCTTTTTCTCTGTCTAATCAGCCAGGAGAGGCGCCCCGTCAGCCGGGAGAGGTGGTCGACGACTCCTCCGACGCCTCCGACTCTGAGCCCACCGCGGGGCCTAGCCACAGTGGGTCCACAGGGCGCGAGCCCTCTCCGGAGCCCCTGCCCTTCCCGTCGCCTGAAAAGGCACCGGCGGCCGCCAGCAGACCCAAGTCCTCCGAGCCCAAGTCCTCCGAGCCCAGGTCCTCCGAGCCCAGGTCCTCCGAGCCCAGGTCCTCCAAGCCCAAGTCCTCCGAGCCCAAGTCCTCCGAGTCCAAGTCCTCCAAGCCCAAGTCCTCCGAGCCCAGGTCCTCCGAGCCCAAGTCCTCCCAGCCCACCTCGTCCGCCTCCGGAGAGTACGACGGCCTGCTGGTGGGAAAGGGCAGGGCGTCGGTCCTGAGGAAGATCAAGATTCCGGAAAGCATCGAGGCGTTCCTCAAGGAATATCAAGAATACCAGGCGGGGACCTGCACCACCGGACGCAGTGCAGAGATGGCCCTGTCAAAGGTGTCGCGGGTGAGGAGTTTTCTCTACTTCCTCACCCTGAAGAAGAAGGACCTTTGGACCTGGTTATTTCTTGACAACCCCCCTGCAATCCGCCGCTGGGTGGAACAACTTAAAGAAGGGAACAAGGCCGTTACCACGGCTAACTTTTATCTCAGGAACGTAAGTCAGTTCCTGGCCTATTTCGCAAGCACCCCGCCGAAGCACTGCCGCCTTTCGAAGGTGCAAATTGTGGCTGTCTCGAGGGTCGTGCGGAAGGCCCTGCACGACCTGAGACGGGAGGTGGTCGTCCATCAGATCAGCGTCAAGGACAAGAAACTGTCAAGAATAGTATCGCCTGAGAACCTGAACATATGCAGGACCAAGGCGGCCAAGCAAATTCCAAAGCTGCTGAGTAAGTACAGAACTTCCATTGACTGTTGCTGGTACTCCCACTAGCGCGTTCCTTGTATTAACCTCTGCTCTTTTTTCTGTTTTCAGGCGCCCTGGCAGCAGATAACTGCTCAACAAACCGGAAAAGGTTCTACGCCTACTTTACCGCCTGGGTAATGGCGCTCTACGGCCACCGCCCGGGGGTAATGGCTAATATGACCCTGGAGCAGGTTGAGGCTGCCCGGAAGAAGGGGACTCAGGAGGAGGGTTTTATAGTGAACGTGAGCGCGCGCCTCCATCTCCTTCCATCTCCTTCCATTTCCGTCCGCTCGCCGCCTGCATCCCACTCACGGTTCTCCTCTCTTTTTCCCCTCTCCTCAGGTCAGCGATCACAAGACCAACAGGTCCTTTGGCGCAGCTCAACTTTTCATGTGGCCGGACGAGTTCCGTTGGCTGACGGACTGGGTCGCGCTGCGGGAGACGGCTGTTCCCCCTCCGCGAGCAGAGAACAGAAGAGTTTTCTTTACGGGTGGCCGGGGTCCGGCGAAGGACCTGAACACATACCTGAGGCTGGCGTGGGTCGAGATGGGACTCCCGGGGCGTCCAGTGTTCATGGATATACGGAACGCCGTGGCTGACTATGCCAAGAGGGTACACGGGGAGGCAGTAAGAAACAGTATGTGTGAATTTATGTGTCACAATCCACAGACCGCAGATAAGTTTTACTGCCTCTCCCTCAAAGCGTACCAGTCCCGTTAAATGCGGGAGCGCTTCGAGGACACCACGTCCGATGAGGCCATCCGCAAAATGACGGCGATGCGGATGTCACACCGCAGGCGAGAGCCCGCAGCCAGCCAAGGCACCGAAGGCACTGAAGGCACCGAAGGCACCGAAGGCCCCTCAAGCCCCCGCAAGAGGAAAAGTAAGAGCAAAGACCCGAGGGCCAAAAGACGGCGGACGAAGGCCGGCGAAGGCAGCAGCACCAGCGAGAGCGAAGACGAGCCAATTCCTTACCAGGAATCCGAAGGTTCGGAGCTGGAGGAGGAGATGGAGGAATTCCGCGAACACCTCCTCAAGCTGGAGAGGAGGAAAGAGAGGAAGGAGAGGGCCCAGGCACAGGACAGGCCTCCAACCCCCGACACCACCTCCGACGAGGAGACGATCCTCCTGGAGCGGGAAAAGGTAAGCCCAGCACCAACACATCTCCCCCTCATTGTCTCTGGCTGCTCAGCCTGTCAAATTGACTAACTCTTTGTTTTTTACTCTTCCCGCAGACTCCAATAAAGGTGAAAAGAGTCAAGCTGGAGCTGACTCCTGTGCAAATCAAACAGAGGGGGAGTCCCAGCAAGTCCCCCAGGATGACCCGACCTGCCCAGTGCCAGATCTGGACCCCGGAGAAGTCCAAGAGCCTCGCCTTGCGCTGCCTGCGCCAGCGGAAGCCCCACCAGGTCCCTCACCAGGTATCCCAGCCGGACCCCGCGCCGCCCCAAGAGACCCCAGCCGACCCAGCCGACCCAGAGCCCCCAGCAGACCAGCCGGAGGAGGCAGCAGCCCAAGCAGAGCAGCCGGAGGTGTTTTGCCCCCTGTGCAGAAAGCTGTATTCGGCACTGAATCAGCATTTGGAGCGGGGACACAAAGTGAAAAACCCCCAAGAGAAAGACATATTGAACAAAATGGGCAACGGGCGTATCAAAATTAGGACCGAGCCCTGCACGGTCCCCGGGTGCAGTTACAAGGGCGCCCGGCTCGACAAGCACCTGGCAGACGGCCACCGGGAGCTAAATGACGGGGAGAAGGCCAGGTATATCAAGGAGGCCAAGATGACGAAGGGCAAAACCCAACTGAGGGAGCTGAGGGCCTCAAACCCGCAAGTACCCATGGTGTCCACCATCGACATCGATGTCGAAGAGGGCGATGAAGTCCTCATCGAGGACCAAGAAGAGGAGAACGCTGAGGAAGGGAACTGCCCGAGCTGCCGACGGGTGAAAGAAGAACATAAAGCCCTCCAGCAAGAGGCGAAGGCCCTCAGAGAGGAGGTCGCCAGCCTCAGCCAAGCTCTGGCGACCTCCCGAAAGAGGAGCCAACGCCTGGCCAGGAAGCTGGCTAAGGCCGTGGTAATGGTCCAATCTCTGTACATGATCTGTATTTTAGAATCTGTCATTTAGAATCCCTGCATAAGTATTCATGTCTAACCTTTTTTTCTCTCTGTCTAATCAGCCAGGAGAGGCGCCCCGTCAGCCGGGAGAGGTAGTCGACGACTCCTCCGACTCCTCCGACTCTGAGCCCACCGCGGGGCCTAGCCACAGCGGGTCCACGGGGCGCGAGCCCTCTCCGGAGCCCCTGCCCTTCCCGTCGCCTGAGAAGGGACCGGCGGCCGCCAGCAGACCCAGGTCCTCCGAGCCCAGGTCCTCCGAGCCCAAGTCCTCCAAGCCCAAGTCCTCCCAGCCCACCTCGTCCGCCTCCGGAGAGTACGACGGCCTGCTCGTCGGAAAGGGCAGGGCGTCCGTCCTGAGGAAGATCAAGTTTCCGGAAAGCATCGAGGCGTTCCTCAAGGAATATCAAGAATACCAGGCGGGGACCTGCACTACAGGACGCAGTGCGGAGATGGCCCTGTCAAAGGTCTCGCGGGTGAGGAGTTTTCTCTACTTCCTCACCCTGAAGAAGAAGGACCTTTGGACCTGGTTATTTCTTGACAACCCCCCTGCAATCCGCCGCTGGGTGGAACAACTTAAAGAGGGGAACAAGGCCGTTACCACGGCTAACTTTTATCTCAGGAACGTAAGTCAGTTCCTGGCCTATTTCGCAAGCACCCCGCCGAAGCACTGCCGCCTTTCGAAGGTGCAAATTGTGGCTGTCTCGAGGGTCGTGCAGAAGGCCCTGCACGACCTGAGACGGGAGGTGGTCGTCCATCAGATCAGCGTCAAGGACAAGAAACTGTCAAGAATAGTATCGCCTGAGAACCTGAACATATGCAGGACCAAGGCGGCCAAGCAAATGCCAAAGCTGCTGAGTAAGTACAGAACTTCCATTGACTGTTGCTGGTACTCCCACTAGCACATTCCTTGTATTAACCTCTGCTCATTTTTCTGTTTTCAGGCGCCCTGGCAGCAGGTAACTGCTCAACAAACCGGAAAAGGTTCTACGCCTACTTTACCGCCTGGGTAATGGCGCTCTACGGCCACCGCCCGGGGGTAATGGCTAATATGACCCTGGAGCAGGTTGAGGCTGCCCGGAAGAAGGGGACCCAGGAGGAGGGTTTTATAGTGAACGTGAGCGCGCGCCTCCATCTCCTTCCATTTCCGTCCGCTCGCCGCCTGCATCCCACTCACGGTTCTCCTCTCTTTTTCCCCTCTCCTTAGGTCAGCGATCACAAGACCAACAGGTCCTTTGGCGCCGCTCAACTTTTCATGTGGCCGGACGAGTTCCGTTGGCTGACGGACTGGGTCGCGCTGCGGGAGACGGCTGTTCCCCCTCCGCGAGCAGAGAACAGAAGAGTTTTCTTTACGGGCGGCCGGGGTCCGGCGAAGGACCTGAACACATACCCGAGGCTGGCGTGGGTCGAGATGGGACTCCCGGGGCGTCCAGTGTTCATGGATATACGGAACGCCGTGGCTGACTATGCCAAGAGGGTACACGGGGAGACAGTAAGAAACACTATGTGTGAATTTATGTGTCACAATCCACAGACCGCAGATAAGTTTTACTGCCTCTCCCTCGACGCGTACCAGTCCCGTCAAATGCGGGAGCGCTTCGAAGACACCACGTCCGATGAGGCCATCCGCAAAATGACGGCGATGCGGATGTCACACCGCAGGCGAGAGCCCGCAGCCGGCCAAGTCACCGAAGGCACCGAAGGCACCGAAGGCCCCTCAAGCCCCCGCAAGAGGAAAAGTAAGAGCAAAGACCCGAGGGCCAAAAGACGGCGGACGAAGGCCGGCGAAGGCAGCAGCACCAGCGAGAGCGAAGACGAGCCAATTCCTTACCAGGAATCCGAAGGTTCGGAGCTGGAGGAGGAGATGGAGGAATTCCGCGAACACCTCCTCAAGCTGGAGAGGAGGAAAGAGAGGAAGGAGAGGGCCCAGGCACAGGACAGGCCTCCAACCCCCGACACCACCTCCGACGAGGAGACGATCCTCCTGGAGCGGGAAAAGGTAAGCCCAGCACCAACACATCTCCCCCTCATTGTCTCTGGCTGCTCAGCCTGTCAAATTGACTAACTCTTTGTTTTTTACTCTTCCCGCAGACTCCCAGAAAGGTTAAGAGGGTCAAGCTGGAGCTGAGCCCTTTGCGAGTTAACCCTCTAATCGCCTGGGTTTTTTTTGGATTTTTGCATAAAAAATTCAAAAGGCCATGGCTTGAAAGTGGTCAGAGATAAAGTCCTACTGTAAATGTGAAAATCATTGAGTATGAACTAAAGTTTATAAAGGGAGTAAATGTACTCATCTAATTTGCATATTATGACGTCACAGGATGGCAATAGCGTCAAATTATGCACATTTCAGTAAATACTGGTTGTTGAACACATTTGAGCAGTTTTACTTTGATTTTTGTAATTTCTCCGACATAACAAACAAACAGGACGACAGCCAGATGTAAACCAACAATAGTAAACTATTAGTATTACCACAATCCCTATGTTACTATATAATAAAGTAGCCTGGTCAAATCAGTTCCTATCGCGGATGACTTTGTAGTTCTTCAGAGCCCTATTTTTACTAGACCTGCTGTCTGTACCATGTCAATTACAGACACTATCATCATGATTATCACTGGCACCAAGCACACCATGCTTATTTGAACCCTTTGGTCAACATTGCTGCAGGTAAACACTGACGTACACACGCAAAGACCCACCTCCATTCACAGACGCATCTTGACTGTCACTGCCAATGAACGACCGATCATAATCTTCAAAAGGCAGATATTCTCCTTCAGAATCAGAGTAGGTGACTTACAGACCCAAGACTTCATAACACACGACTTTGTTTTTTAACATTTGCCGTTTTTCTGCTTCAATTTGTGCATAGCGATCGCGCATTTCACTTCCGCGTTATAAACAGGAAATGCGTCTTTTTTTTTTGTTTCTCGCGAGTAATACAGGCACTTCCTGAAAACTTTTTAACTTGAATTTGGGCTTGAATCGAAGCTCTGGATGTCTGCCAACTAGTGGTGGAGAGTACAAAGGCGATTTGTCACCCTACTCGGATCTACCGTCTGTTTTAATCAGTGTTGTTGCTTGTCGCCGTACGGCGCCTTGGGCGGTTAGAGGGTTAAACCAAAGGGGAGTCCCAGCAAGTCCCCTAGAATGACGCGACCGGCGCAATGCCAATTGTGGACCCCGGAGAAATCAAAGAACCACGCAAGGCGCTGCCTGCGACAGCGGAAGCCCCACCACGCAACTCAGGTAGCCCAGCCGGACCCCTCGCCGACCCAGAGCCCCCAGCGGAGCAGCCTACGGAGGCAGTGAGCCCAGCAGAGCAGTCTACGGAGGCAGTGAGCCCAGCAGAGCAGCCTACGGAGGCAGTGAGCCCAGCAGAGCAGTCTACGGAGGCAGTGAGCCCAGCAGAGCAGTCTACGGAAGCAGTGAGCCCAGCAGAGCAGCCTACGGAGGCAGCGGGCCCAGCAGAGCAGCCGGAGGAAGCAGAGGGCCCAGCAGAGCAGCAGCAGCGGTACCCAACAAGACATACACACAAGGACTGAATCGGAGGCTTGGACTCGGAGGACCGACCGGGGAGGTCGATTGACCCCTCTCTCCCTGTTTGTAGTGCCTTCCATTAAATCACTTCGGACGCCTCAGGGGTTTCAATAAAGTGTTTGTTTTTATTCCAACGTCACAAAATAAATGTTACTTAAACTCATAAATAAACGGAAAATAAACTATAGGTAAACGGACTAGATCAACAACTAGACTTGACTAGGTTCACTAGATTCACTAGATTGAAAACCATAAGCCTGCTGCTTCCATGCGATTCCAATGACCATTCCAACTGATCCAAGCAAACACTCTTTGTCTACTTTTTTTGCCACTAAAGCCTATCTTACATTGCCAGACTTTGCAAAGATTTGGAAAATATTTTTGAAAGACTACAGTCTCAGACCCTCTCACATCTAAAGACAATTCATTGAGTTTTTAGTCACAGACTAGTCACAGGCCAGTCTCAGATTAGGATTTTGCAAAGACTGTGGTCACTATTTACAAGACTGCTGCTAGATTCCTTCAAATTATTTCCATCGTGCACTAGGCTATACGTCATCATCAACAGGAACTCACATGATAGGCTACTCATATCAAAGTATTTTTTTCGCGTTTCTGCAGCATTGTTTGATAGTGTGACATCACTAACAGATATAGAGTTGTTCTGTCACGTAGAATAGCCGACTAATAAATTATAAGAAATGAAATAACAAATAATCATACAGGCAGCTGTCGCCTATTTTGCCCCTTCCGTTTTCGTGTTCGTCGACCGAGGTCACTATTGGTTTTTAATGTTCACGTCACTATTTGCATGAGCCACGACTGAAAAGACTTACGATAATATCAAACATGTTTGATATTGTCGTAACGGCAAAACTAGAAAAAGACTGACTCCGACAGACTTAAAACATCTAAGATTGGCACCTTACACTAAACGATTTAGATGATTCTAGTACAACTGGCAAGATTTCCGCCCGATTTTGGAAAAGTAGTCGGCGACTGTTAAAACAGACCAAAATCGTGCAATGTAAGCCAGCCTTAATTGGTACGGGTGAGCAAATTAACCCTTTAGGTGCAGAGGCCTTCAAGATCATAAGGTTGTGGTTCGCCAGCAGGGGTCATTAAATCAACTTAAAGCATAAATGTAGTGAATGGCTCCTACACACCGGCCCTCTTATTGCTACCGGCTAAATAGGTACAATAACAAATAAACAAAAAATATGGAGCCAAATGTCCCATAACACAATAAAGATATCAATATCAAATCATCGGTGATCAGAATTGTCCATACGTGCAAAACATGAATACATTAGTTTCATTTGAAACGTGTCAAAGTTCTTTCAGTTCATTGTTAAACTTAAACACTCCATTATGCCACAAGAGGCATTGTGCATTCAAGAGTCCATTTCAGTGTTCATGTATGTGTATGTGCGCATGTGTGCACGTTGCAAGAAATTAAATTCCTTGCTCGAATAGTCCATGGTCCATTGTGCGCATGTAAAGATCAGTGTATGTGTCTGTTCACAGTTCCTAGAAGGTAAACAAACATCACACATGTATTGGACATTCAAATTTACATGTCATTTTCCAACAATAAGCAAACCTTTGTAATCGGTCTGTCTATAACACTTGTCTTTGTTTTTAAAGTCAAACTACGGACAATTCCTTTTGAATCTTTCTTTGTGTCAACAACTCTCCCTAACATCCAAGACCCCCTAGGGGCAGTAGGGTCTGCTATTAACACAATGTCACCATTTGCATAGTTTCCTTTCTGTTTCAACCATTTTTGTCTTTCTTGTAGGTTTGGGAGGTACTCTCTAACCCATCTTTTCCAAAATATGTCAGCCAAGTATTGTACCTGCTTCCATCTACGTCTACTGTACATGTCTGATTTCTGAAATAAACCAGGGGGTAATATGGGTTGCCCTTTGAGAAGTAAGAGGTGGTTTGGTGTTAGAAGTTCGAGGTCATTTGGACTATCAGAATTCATGGTAAGTGGGCGACTATTCATTATGGCTTCTACCTCACAGATGAAAGTGTGAAGAGATTCATCGTCCAGTATTTGATATTTTGTAAGTGACAGAAGTGTTTGTTTGACTTGCTTTATTAACCTCTCCCATACTCCTCCAAAGTGTGAAGCGGCAGGTGGGTTGTACGTCCATTCTATTCCTTTTTGTTGCAGAACAGCTTGAAGTTTGTTGCTTTGGTTCCATTCCTTTATGGTGTTCTTTAGTTCACGGTCAGCTGAAGTCAGGTTGGTTCCATTGTCAGATCTTATTTGCTGAACCTGCCCTCGTCTGCTTATGAATCTACGTATTGCATTGATACATGAATCTGTGTCAAGTGAATTTGCTATTTCCAGATGTACTGCTCGAGTTGTGAAACATGTAAAAATGACACCATATCTTTTAACTTCACTGCGTCCTCTTTTGACTATGATTGGACCGAAGAAGTCTGCTCCAACAGAGGTAAATGGTGGTAAGTCTGGTGTTACTCTTTCTTTTGGCAAGTCTGCCATTTTTTGCTGTCCTAAGTTTGAATGTAGGCGTCTGCAGAATACACACTCAGACCGTCCTTTTCTAGCGAGGGAATTCGCTGCTGGGATCCAGTACTGCTGTCGCAGTTTAGCCAACATATGGTTCCTTCCACAGTGGCCTAGCTGTGCGTGAATGTGCTTCAACACCAGTTTGGACACGTGATGGTATTTTGGAAGTACTACAGGATGTTTCTGGCCCTCTGGCATGGCCATTCTGCTTAGTCTTCCTCCTATATGAAGCAATCCATCTTGCAGTATAGGATCCAGTTTACAAATGTGGCTTTGATTACTGACTTGAGCATTTTTCTTTTGCAAAGTCTCCATTTCTTCCGGAAATGCCTCCATTTGAGCAAAGCGTAAAATTGCATTTTCTGCTTTTTTGACATCTTCTAAAGTGATTTGTTGTATGTTCATGCATTTTTGGACTGTTTGCATTTTTCTTTCCACCAGGCATCGTTTCTCTGGAATTGAGTTCTTCATTTCCATGTTGGTAAGTATTTCCTTTCTTTTCTGACTCAGTTGCAAGAGTATGTCTTTTAGTTTAAGTAGCCATGCTACTGCTCTAGTTAGATTCTTCCAATTTGAGTGATAATGTATGAATGTGTGCGTAGGATTCTGTTCTTCTTTCACAATCAAGTTCATGATGAGAACATCCTTCTTCACTTCCACATCATCATCATCTTCATCGTTTGCTTGTATGGCAATGTTGGAATTTTTCCATTCAGATTCCGGACAATTGAGAAGTTCTGGACCATTCAGCCAAGTTTTTGAATTCAGAAGAGCACTGGCCTTGAGACCACGGGACGCACCATCAGCTGGATTTTGTTTAGTGTTTATGTATTTCCATTGTCTTACTTTAGTCAGTTCTCTGATTGTGTTCACTCTGTTGGCCACGAATGTTTTAAACCTTTTGTTTTCATTCTGAATGTACTTCAGTGTTGACATACTATCTGTCCAGAAGATTGAGTTCTCAAGAGCAAGTTGTAATTCTGCTTTGATCATTCTATCCATTCTCACTGCAAGCACTGCTGCAGTGAGCTCCATTCTTGGCATTGTAGTTTGTTTCAGTGGGGTAACACGAGATTTGCCCATCACAAATGAGGTGTGCACTTCTAGATCTGAATTTGTGAGACGAATGTACGTGACACAGCCATATCCACTTTCAGACGCATCACTAAAGTGGTGCAGTTGTGCAGATGTTATCGCACCTGCGAGTCTGCGGGTTTCAGACATCTGTTGACACTGAGCTCTCCAATGCAACTTAGACCTGCCATCCATTCTTGCCACAGCTGTGTGTAGTGGTCTGGTAGGTCTCTGTCCCAGGCATAGTTCTGCCTGCAAAGATCTTGCAGAATGTTCTTTGCAGTAAGGACGAATGGAGAGATGAAGCCAAGCGGATCATATACTGAGGAAATGATGGACAGTATTCCTCTTCGAGTGCATGGCTGATGTTTCAGGCTCACTGCGAAAGTGAGTTTGTCTCTCTCTATGTGCCACTGTATGCCAAGAGTTCTTTCTGTAGGAAGATCGCTGGATTCCAAGTCAAGGTCTTTGACCTCCTTTGCTCTGGCTGCTTGTGGGATGGACATTAAGACTGTTCTGCTGTTACTTATCCATTTGTGTAAACGAAAGCCTCCCATTGAGCAAGCTCTTTCAAGCTCTTTGCACAAAGTCACAGCATCAGCTTCAGTGGCCACCGATTTCAAGCAATCATCCACGTAAAAGTTTTGCTTAATTGTTTGCACTGTTTCAGACAAAAAGAGATCTTTAAAATCTTCAGCGGTTCGTCTGAGGGCGAAACTTGCACAACTTGGCGAAGATGTAGCCCCAAATAAGTGCACGACCATTCTGTGTTCTTTCAATGGTTGACCTGTGTCACCATTTGGCCACCATAGAAAGCGTAAAAAGTCCACATGCTTCTCCATAACTCTCACCTGATGAAACATGCCTTCCATGTCTGCCATAAGGGCAATTGGCTCCTGGCGGAAGCGCAGTAGGACACCTACCAGGTTGCTGGTGAGATTTGGACCCTGTATCAGTCTGCTGTTCAAAGATGTTCCCTGAAAGGATGCAGAGCAATCGAATACAACTCTCAGGGAGCCCTTCTTTGGATGGTGCACTCCATGATGTGGAATGTACCACACCTTTCCACATTGTGTTTCCAGTTCGTCAGATGGCACCACTTCAGCATGGCCCTTTTCAAGCATTCCATCTAAAAATGCAGTATATTCAGCACGATATTGTTCATTCTTTTCTAATTTTCTTTTCAGAGACATAACACGTTGCTGTGCCTGTTGAAAATTGTTTGGCATCATTACTTCATCTTCTTTAAAAGGTAACGGTAAGTAATAATGACCGTTTCGATGTTCCTTTGAACTTTCCATCATAGACATGAATTGCTTGTCTTCGACTGACATTTCTGATTTCTCCTCAGCTGCCAGTTCTGGAAAATCCTGATGATACTGTTTGATCAACAAGTCATTCAAATCTGCTACAGATATGCGATTAAATACAGTACATGAGTGACTTCCTTGCATTTGACATGTTGTTTCTTGCATGAGCCCATTGATGACCCATCCTAATGGTGTTCTAACAGCATATGGCCCATTACCTCTACTGTTGATCACTTTCCAAGGTTCCATTAGATTTGCAGCATTTGTGCCAATTAACAACTCTATGTCAGCATCCAGTGGCGGAATCTTCACCTCACGTAAGTATTGCCATTTGTTTATCGATTCTTGTGTTGGTATGTGTTGTTTTGAAACAGGCAATTTTGTTTGAGTGTAGGTCTCAGGGAGCTTATGGTACAACAGACCTTCCATGTTGCTGACTTCAAGACCAGAGACTATACTGCTGTGGACATTTTTTTCCTGTCCCATAGTGCACAAGAGTATTGTGGTGTTTTTGCCGGGAGATGTTTAACTTCCTTTTCAGTGAGTCCGTGCAGAATGTAGCTGAGCTACCGGGATCCAGAAATGCATGAGTGTTTATGACTTTGTCTGAATTCGAGACTTTTACTTTCACTGGCACTATAGCAAGAGTGCATTGTTTTGATTGACTGACCCCAATTAGATCATCAACTTTTACAGATACCATAGCGTTGTTCAGTGGTTTGTTTCCAGTTATGACACGGTCATCATTAATTCCGTCTTTTCCTTTTCCAGGGTGAATGTGAAGAATGGTTGGGTGAGACAACGAACATGTTTCACATTTCATTCTGTTTCTGCAGGTTTTGCTGACGTGTCCCTTGGATAGACAACCGAAGCACATCCCATTTGATTTCAGAAACTCGATTTTCTCACTATTTGGTTTGGACTTAAACTTTTCACACTGTTCAAATGCGTGATTTCTTTCGCAGAATAGGCAAGGCTTTTCTGTATTCTGTTTATGTCCATATTGTGACTCATTCTTTTTTATTTCAGGTGGCTGAGCGACTGTAGTGGCAAAGCTGGTTCTCCCACTTGGTTTGGTGAATGGTTTCTGTGATTTAGGTCTTGATGCTACTTTGCTACTTTCTGTTGAATTATGTATGTCACCAAATATGGGATCAAGCATTGCTCTGGACTGGCCTTCAATAAAGTCAAGTAAGTTCTTGAATGTTGCTTTGTGCTGGTTATGATCTTGCATTTTACACACATTTGCTCTCCATCGGTCTCGCAGCCTAAATGGAAGTTCAGACAAAGGAGTCTTAAGTTGGTGGAACTATCAAGCTCTTTTAAACCATCGACGTTATGCATTGTGTGGTAGCAGCTTTGTAAAAAGAGATCATACGATCGAAGCCCATTGCCATCTTCTGGTTTGATGGTTGGCCAGTTCAAGGCTTTATCCATATAAGCAGATGCTATATTATAGCTGTTTCCAAAATTGTATTCTAGCTGTTTTTTAGCTTCCTTATAGGCGACAGAGGGATCCATGTGCATAAAGCTACTAACAAGGCTTCTAGGCTGGCCCTTTGTGTACTGTTGTAAGTAGTACAGCCGGTCAGCCATACTTGCAGTTTTACTCTCAACACAATGCTCAAATGCTTTGATGAACGTCCTATATTGAAGAGCATCACCATCAAATACAGGAACTTCTATGTCTGGCAAAAGAGAGAGTGTTTGCTGTTTCACTAACATTTCAGTGATTTGAGTTTGTCTTTTTAAAACATCACTGACGTTTGTGTCATTGGCGTTTGAGCGCATCTGCATTGGCACTGAGACGCTCACATTTGCGTTTCGTTGCGCACTTGCAGTTTGCCTAGAGTCAGTTCGAGGAGCTGATCCAATTTGTGTTCTCACGGGTCTTTGTACTGTTGCAGGGATGTTATACTCCGTTGGTGTACCGAATTTGTATACGCCCGACAATGAACCTTGTTCTTCAGCTTCTCTAAATACTCTAACTTTTGCCTCTGCAGCAGCAAGTTCGGAATCGAGAAACATTTTTTCTCTTTGTGCTTTTAATTTCGCAATGATCTTTGCCTCTTCGATATCCAAGTCAATTTTGCTATCCAAAGCCTGCGCCTTTGCTCGAACAGCTGCACATTCCGCTTCGGCCTTTAGTTGAGCGAGAGAATTTTGCGACGCACAACTGCGAGCGCTTGTTGCTTTACTATGCGTGCTACGCGTGACACTGGGCGCTGTTTGAGATGCGCTGTCCTGAGGCTTAACAGTAGTACCACTATCGTCCTGCTCCTCCTCTTCTTCTTCTTTCTCGTCATCTTGATTAGTATCAAGCCATTTCGTTACACCTTCTATAAAGCTTTTAAAGAGGTAGAATTTGGGTTGGTACCAGTCTAAGTTATCGGCCTCCTTTTCGTATGAGTCTTTCGTTAATTGCTGTACAGTTGCTTGTAAACTAATAAACTCAGCGAAAAACCCATCAAATGAATGAATGTGTTTCCTAACAGTTTCTTTGTCCTGCCCAGATTCAATAAGACTATTGATTTCATTTCGTTTGCGTGTTAAAACGCCAAGTTTCCCCCTACGAGTGGCAACTAACTTAAACAGTTCTTTCTCATCTG
This sequence comes from Sardina pilchardus, assembly GCF_963854185.1. Classification (NCBI taxonomy): domain Eukaryota; kingdom Metazoa; phylum Chordata; class Actinopteri; order Clupeiformes; family Clupeidae; genus Sardina; species Sardina pilchardus. The sequence goes on from NC_085014.1 coordinate 743,990, forward strand.
ACAAATCCTGCTCTTCAGGCTGTTCGTCAGACATATTCAATGATTAACTTTAAAGTTCAACACACAAAAGTTCATTAATTAATCAAGTCAACCAGTCAATGAGAAAACGAACAAAGGCCCACTCAGTTTAAAGTGTAAGCGCGGCGGCACTTTCAAATTGTTTGCATGAGCGCGGCGGCCCACTGCTGTCCAGCGTTTATACTCACAAACGTCCAAGTAGCCTAGATAAAGGTTAAATCCTCAAATAGTTCCAGCAGGAAACGCGTATAATCCAAACTTTAAAGCATGCAATCTTCCAAGTAAATCCCAAGAGTTAATCCGTCAATCAAACTTCCAAATTGTCCATATATTCCAATGCAGCGGGTTATAACTTAACTTTCCAATTGCAGATGGTTTCTAACGATTGCAGACGGTATTCAACGAATGCAGGAGGTTTTCAACGAATGCAGATGGTTTTCAAAGATGTAGTGCCTTCCATTAAGTCACTTCGGACGCCTCAGGGGTTTCAATAAAGCCTACCTTACATTGACAGACTTTGCAAAGATTTGGAAAAGATTTTTTAAAGACTACAGTCTCAGACCCTCTCACATCTAAAGACAATTCATTGAGTTTTTAGTCACAGTCTAGTCACAGGCCAGTCTCAGATTAGGATTTTGCAAAGACTGTGGGTCACTATTTACAAGACTGCTGCTAGATTCCTTCAAATTATTTCCATCGTGCAATAGGCTACACGTCATCATTAACAGGAAATCACATGATAGCCTACTCATATCAAAGTATTTTTTTCGCGTTTCTGCAGCATTGTTTGATGTGTGACATCACTAACAGATATAGAGTTGTTCTGTCTTGTAGAATAGCCGACTAATAAAGATAAGACATGAAATAACAAATAATCATATAGGCTACAGCTGTCGCCTATTTTGCCCCTTCCTGTTTTCGTGTTCGCGAGAGGTTACTATTGGTTTTTAATGTTCACGTCACTATTTGCATGAGCCACGACTGAAAAGACTTCCGATAATATCAAACATGTTTGATATTGTCGTAACGGCAAAACTAGAGAAAGACTGCCTCCGACGGACTTAAAACCGCTAAGATTGGCACCTTACACTAAACGATTTAGATGACGGGAGCGCGCTGCGATTCTAGCACAACTCTCAAGATTTCCGCCCGATTTTGGAAATTTAGTCGCCGACTGTTAAAACAGGCCAAAATCGTGCAATGTAAGCCAGCCTTAAAGTGTTTGTTTTTATTCCAACGTCACAAAATAAATGTTACTTAAACTCATAAATAAACGGAAAATAAACGATAGGTAAACGGACTAGATCAACAACTAGACTTGACTAGGTTCACTAGATTCACTAGATTGAAAACCATAAGCCTGCTGCTTCCATGCGATTCCAATGACCATTCCAACTGATCCAAGCAAACACTCTTTGTCTACCTTTTTTGCCACTAATTGGTACAGGTGAGCAAATTAACCCTTTAGGTGCTGAGGCCTTCAAGATCATAAGGTCGTGGTTCGTCAGCAGGGGTCATTAAATCAACTTAAAACATAAATGTTGTAAATGGCTCCTACACTGTTCATTCCCCTGTTCATTCCCCAGTTCTGCCCCCTGTACATACCCCAGTTCATTCCCCAGTTCTGCCCCCTGTACATACCCCAGTTCATTCCCCAGTTCTGCCCCCTGTACATACCCCAGTTCTGCCCCCTGTACATACCCCAGTTCTGCCCCCTGTTCATCCCCCTGTACATTCCCCAGTTCAGCCCCCACACCATCCTCACTGTCACTTCACCAGCACTTAAGTATGTCTGCTCTTCCTGTGTGTTTAATATATGTTTCTATTTAAGACAAATAAAAGGTCAATAGTATTTCACTGTCTTTGCCTCTTAATGTCTGGGTTCTGAGGGTTGGAGGGAAGGGGTTGGAGGGGTTGGAGGGGAGAGTACAGAGAATAAGTTCCACAAAGTGCAAAATATATACCAAAATACCAAGTTCTACCCTACTGAGGGAAGGCAAACGTTGGGAGTGTCTCCCTGCCTGGCTGGAGTGCTGGAGGGCAGGAGCCCTCCAGAGACTAAGTCCAACTTAGTGCAGAATATATCCCAAAGTTCCTTTCCAAAGTGCAGAATATATCCCAAAGTTCCTTTCCAAAGTGCAGAATATATCCCAAAATACCTTTCTAAAGTGCGGAATATAACCCTAAATTCCATGCCATAGACTAAGTCCAACTGAGTGCAGAATATATCCCATTTGGTGGGGGCAGAGCCATGGCCCCACAGGCCCCCAAAGGCCCCGAGTCCCCGAAGGGAAAGTGCAAGTGCAAGAGCAGGGACCCCGAGGGCCAAAAGGCGGCGGCTTTTGAAGGCCGATGAAGGCAGCAGCACCAGCGAGGGCGAGCAGGAGCCCGTTCCATATCAGGAGTCAGAAGGCTCAGAGCTGGAAGAAGAAATGGAAGAAATCTGTGAACGCCTCCTTAAGGTCCAGAGGAGGAAAGAGAGACTGGAGAGGGCCTTGGCAGAGCACAGGCCTCCTACCCCCGACACCAGTTCTGAGGAAAAGGTAAGCCCAGCACCAACACATCTCCCCCTCAGTGTCTCTGGCTGCTCAGCCTGTCACGTTGACTAACTCTTTGTTTTTTACTCTTCCCGCAGACTCCCGTAAAGGTTAAGAGGGTGAAGCTGGAGCTGACCCCGTTGAAAGTTAGACCGAAGGGGAATCCCAACCCCAAGTCCCCAAGAAAGAAAGATTGGAGAGGCTTGGCAGAGGACAGGCCTCCAACCCCTGACACCAGCTCGGATGAGGAGACGATCCTGGAGCAGGAAAAGGTACTATAGACCATTTTCTTATGTTCATGTTGTGATATTTTCTTTATTCTTATGGGGTCATAATACAGTATTTGTTGACTCTCCCTTTGTGAATGGTTATATTCACAAAGTCCTCTGACCAAACATTTATTTTATCATTTAAGATGGAAATTGCTTTCCAGAGCAAATTTTATTGCAGATATACAGTAAGCGTTACTTGAGAATGGCCATTTCCCTCACGCGTTGCCTGATTCACGCTCTGCGTGAAATGTATTACAGCTGCATTACAACTTACCGCCACAAGGTGGCGGTACAGTCCGCTGTAGCATTGCTGCGGTGTGATTGATACTGTATCCCAGTTCTACTCATTCAATAGGCAGCCAGGAAGCAACCTCTAAGTGGCCCAGCCCATATAGTATATTTCGGAGCTTTCGGAAATGCCAACAGAAAACTAGGGGCTAATGTATACATAGGCAAGAGGTTTGTGGTGCGTCGGAAAATGGGACATTTTATTTTTAATTGTTTCCCGCATTTATAATCAAGAATAACATTCGTGAACCATTTTGTTTTTTTGCCAGCATAAAAACAAGCGTATCTGCCTATCCACACATTTGAAATAAAATGTGTTCTCGTTTTTGGGTCAATTCATACAAGTTGTGCTTTGGACATATGTGGAATTTAGTGGAAACTGGCCTCGTGACCTCATGAAACCATTAGTGACAGCAAAACAAACCTAAACGAAACTGCCAGATGCATCTTCATAAAATGGGCTAACAGAAGACACCTTCATAAACAATAACACGTTTTATCGTGAGACTGCTAGGCTATTAAAAGCAGAAAATATGTTCAGCTTGCTTCGGGATTTAATTCACTTTTGGTTTGTTTGGTTAGTGGTAAATGTCGACATTCCTAACCCTGCTCACAAGTGCCACCTGGTGGTTGTTTGGGTCATTGCAGCTTCACTTGGGAAAAATAAATAAAATACACGTGATTCACGTGTGATTCTCATGAGAATCTCACGTAAAAGTGGCCAATGTCAACCAACTCCCACTGTACCACATAAATAGAATCCGAGTGTTTAATACAAAGTAACAAATTTATGTGGCTAACAATGGCATGCACTGTAAGAAGAAACTAGTTGGTTTGAAGTGGCGTTGCTTGTTTGGTCGCTTCTAACTGTGTTTTAGAATAGAATAGAATAGAATATATACTTTTTTGATCCCGTGAGGGAAATTCAGTTCTCTGCATTTAACCCAATTTAACCGAATTAGTGAACACACAGCACACAGTGAACACACAGTGAGGTGAATCACACAACCCAGAGCAGTGAGCTGCCTGCCCAACCAGCGGCGCTCGGGGAGCAGTGAGGGGTTAGGTGCCTTGCTCAAGGGCACTTCAGCCGTGGTGGACTGGTTGGGGATCGAACCGGCAACCCTCCGGTTACAAGCCCGATGCGCTAACCAGTACACCACGGGTTTTGGATCCTAATGAATGAACTGGGCTAGCCAAGTGCTATCAAAGTAGCGCCGCGTGCCAGAGCCAGTGAGTGCACGCATTGAAACGTGAGAGGTATGCATCAACTCGTCTTACTTAAGGGAATAACATAGTTTAATATGAAAAAACGGTGAAGTGTTCCTTTAACACATAATAGACTTGATTTTAACGCCCTGCCTGGTTGGCTCTGCCTTAGGTTTCGATTTCGCCGCTCTCACGTTTTTATAGGTCTCCTTGCGCGGTCGCGCAAAGTAGTGCCTAGACATTAGTGCAAATTTCGAATCGATATCGTATTTTTTGAACGAGAATCGATATTGAATCGATTTTTTGAACCCAGCCCTACTGTGGGTGTGTGTGTGTGTGTGTGTGTGTGTGTGTGTGTGTGTGTGTCTAGGCATAACCACAACTGGCTGGTACAACAAGATTATCACTACGTACACTCACACACCTTTTGTGGCATCCAGATGTTCCTCCACAACACACTCTCCCATCGACTCAAGCTGAAACCTTTTCTTCTCCAGAAAACAACACACACACACACACATACACAGAATGACACAAACACAATACAGTTGACATGATTTTGAAATAGCTTGCTGCTGATTCGGGTTTCCAGATAAAACTTTGTTACCCAAAATCAGATGTTAGTTACTGTCACTGCCCAGAAAGAGGGATCAAAGCGAACGGTAGTTCATCTCTTTAGGCTCAATCACAACTGCAGCCTTGTTCACACATTACAGATCTCTCTCACACACACACACACACCACACGCACACGCACACAAACATACACACACACTCTTACCCTGGCTGTCTGGTGGTCACACACAATCCAGGTCCTCTCCCATGTCCTTAACCAGCACCCTCTACTTCTTCTCTACACATGCACGCACGCACGCACGCACGCACGCACGCACATATACACAAACATAAGACAGGTGTCATAATTTAAAAATTGCTTGCTGCTGATTTAGGCTTCCAGGACACATGGCTCTGTT